>NC_052612.1:6127217-6272792 GCF_016545825.1 Eucalyptus grandis
TTCGATGTTATTAATGTAATTTGTGTGTTTGTGTGTTTAAGTGAGAGAGAGTATCTACTGCCCATATAACTGATACATCTTAATCTAATCACCATATATATCCCCATTTCATTATCAAGATATCCTACTTATTCTAATATTCATTTTGCTTATATAAATTTAATCTCCCACCATATATAAAAGGTTTTTATCACGTTCATATCTAAAATATCTTGACGGATGGTGTTTGTAACTCAGAAATCGGTTGGCTTTTATTCTAGTTAACATCATATTGTCATTAATTATCAACAAAGTTTATATCTTCTCATTGTCAAAACAAACATGGGAGTGTTTCACTACTTAGGTTTCATAGTTTTCTTCAAGACCAATTTATTTGTTATTTTAGTTAATTATTATTGGCGCTAATATTACATCACTATTATTGGCGCATGCTATCATGTTGCCTTCTATTTAGTTCCTTAAAGTTAGACGCAAAGAAATTACATATTCAACAATGTTAAATATATCAAATTTAGTTGAAACTCAATCAATCTCCGCATAAACCATTACATGAACCACTTCAAAGACGAAATATGCATTATTCATAATTTTATTGCTTTCCTTTTACAAAGTGGACAAAAGTTCCTCCTCATGAGCCATTTCTCAATGCAACCATAGTGAAAGCGATGCCCACAGTCCAACTGTCCAAGTTTATCTTCAACAATGAAGTCATCCTGCAAATAGTCCAGCAAAATAAAAGGTACGATTTAGTAACATATATGCATACTCATAGTTTAAATTTAGCTAGGACAATTACTTTTGGACAACAATATTGTTCCTCAATTCTATCTTAATAGTTTATTGAGTAAATGAAGTGGCTCTTACTAGACAAATACAACAGGATTCGGCTTCAACATTGTATTCTTCCGAAGTAGAGGTTTGGGGTTGATATTGCTGCGACCTGAGATGTGTAGAGATGGCTTCCTCACTCAATCCTATGGAAGCATCTCCACCCTGTTTGTTGAGGTGGACCAATTCTTAATCAAAAGCATATGAAGAAAACCTAAGTATTTCATAGTCACCTCTCCTTAAGTAAATTATTTCTCAAGTATCGAAAATATTGCTTGCTCAAGTGCTAACCAAAGTCAAAAATAGATGTCCCTCTACATCAATTCGACATCAATGCACCTCTAGATTGGCTTTTAGTTGAATGAATGCAAAATACACAATAACGCACATAAATGTAGTGAAGGGGCTTGAGCATATATATACCCACGAAAATGAATTACAACAACTTCACTAATTGAGACATTTCAACTTTGGTTAGTATGAGAGATAAAATTCGAAAATCACGTCCACGACAAAATTCAAGATTTAGGGTAACAAATATTATCACTCGAAAACTTCTATGTCCACTACAAAACTCATGACGCCACTGCAAATGTTTGAAGTCATACACAAGCAGCAATCTCTGTTTAGTTGAACTTTTTATAGTTCATAGTACTATAAAAGATATTATGTATATACCGTTTGCAGAAAGTTATAATTTAGGAAACATTTTCTTCAAAACGATTGCATGTATTGTTTATAAATATAAATGAATGAAAAATATTTTCATCGTTCATGAAAGTATCTAGATTATCATTTAGATGGAAATTTAAAATACATGCAAGCCAGTACAAATCTCCGAGGAGACAAAATAAGAGGTAATGACAATTATGACATTACTAGCTTGTGGTTAATCATTGTCAAAAAATAAAATAAAATCCATCAACATTGCATAAGACATTCCTTTTTCTACATGACACAGAGTGTCATATATTTTAAAAAGTATTTAAAAAGGTATACTTAGTTACATATTATCTTGATATGGCGTGTAAATTAAAAGTTCATGTCTAATATAGAAATGAGAATCACAAGTTTAATACAATGCGATTGTCATTTGGCATCAAGAGCATGATATATGTGGAAATGCATCACATAATTGGTAGTAAAAATCGGTCTCAATTTAAAACCCTCAATCTCAAATGCTCTTTTCAAGGAATTACATTGACGAAATTTCCAATTGGATTATCATACTTAATTTAGGAACCAAATTAAGAATTATGCGAAAATTTGTTGAGTTTTCAAATCTAGTACTATAAATAAGATGTCGTCGTTCCTAGAATGAAACGTGAATACTCGTGTGTTCTCAATTGGATGGCAGCCCACGGTGATGGAGATGATATCTCGGGATGAGGTCTAGCTCGCCTCACCCCTCTACTCGCCCATCCCGGCAATCTAGATGTCGCAGAAGTAAATTGACTATTTATAGATAATCTTCCCTGGCCATGTCGCCCTATCGAATTCTCCGTTGTAACATGGCCATTTGATTCAGATTGTTCATTTGCGGTCTGGCCAACTGTGAGGTTATTTTCATTTTCCATTGTAGAGGCCTGTAAATATAAAATTCTTTTGTCAGAGAATTATAATAAAAGTATTCGTATATATATGTGCATGGGTATACGCTGTTCATTATGCCAGAATAACTCTAAAAATATGAACCTAATATGTTTTATTGACGAAATATTAACATATTATGTACTAAATCATGAGAAAAAAGGATGAGATTACCTCAGGGAAAAATATAAAATATTTTCTAGCAAATGAACGGATTTCATATTATTTCTTTATGCTTACATTAATGATGTTATTGATACGAAAGCATACATTTGTTGTCAAATGGTGAATCAATCCACTAAGTGCGTAGAATTCCTTCGTTTGGAAAATTTTACTTAGACAAAAAAATGCTAAACTATGTATGATTGACCGTGTAATGACCATTTAGCATTTGTATTAAAACTATATATGAACATAAATCAATTTACTAGAGGGGGTGTATGTATTATATCCAAATTAGTAGTATATACATCGAAAAAGTTTGTTTCTGTTGAGGGAGGAATTCCTACTCGAAGTATTGGAGGGACTAAGTCGGAATGCAATTGCCCTCTCGGTAGACATAAAACCAGAAAAAAAGATTTCAAATGATATAAATTTTCTTTCAATGCCTACACATTCTTTTAGTTGATTTATCATAGGAGAATGAGTAAGACAAGTAATTGACTTACACATAGTGAGATTGAAATCGAAAATTTAGGAAACGAGATTTAAAAATTTTCAAACCAACCTAATTATCATATTTATAATAGCCTGCAGAGATATTATTGTAGTTGACATTATATCGTAATAAAGCGATAATATTCTAATTGGTCACTAAGGACAATTTTGACAAGACTCATAGACAATAAAGCCATTGAGGTTTTGAAGAAATTGCAGAATAAATATTAGGGACAAGTTTGCTAAAAGTTTTAAAACTAGTCATGAAAGTGCAATTAAATCTTGAAAGTTGTAAAAAGTGCAACAAAATCTTGTCAAATTGGTTTAAACAAGTCATTTTATTAATTTCGTCCACTTTAACTAATGGAAAATGCTTACATGCCTTATTTTATTACTTTCTTAATACACGTGGCAATGACGTGGTGCCTACTAAGTGCCACATCAGAAAAAAGCGTTAAAAAAATTATAAATACATACAAAATTAGATTAAAAATAAAAAGAAAAAAGTTAATATTAAAAAAAAAACACAAATTCACCCACGGCTTGGCCAAGCCCTTGCCGGTGGCTGCCGCTAAAATCGTTGGGAAGGGCTAGCGAAGGTCACCCTCACCGGCCCCAAGCGATGCCTTGGTGGCTCTCGATAAGGGCCTACTAGCCCAAATCTGGGCGAGGGCGTGACCCTCACCCCAGATCTAAGCAAGAGTCATTTGGCCTCGCCCAAGGTTGCCCACCCAAAGCAAAATTGCTAGAACGAACCTTAATAATAATCAAACGAAATTGGTAGAATGAACTTTACAAGCATAGAAGCACATATAGTCCTAACCATTTATTAAGGCTTTTAAACAAATTCAATACCATAGGGAATGGAAAAAAAAGAAGAGGAAGAGAATATACGTACTTGATTTGAGAAGCACCAGCCAAAAGTAAACCTTGATGGAAATTAGCCTGCAAGAAATGACCATTCATCAAAAAAAAAAAAAATGATAAGTACATGTAAAAAATTATTTATTTAGATAAAAAGGTGAGCAAATAATCATAGATTCCCCAGAAAACAAACTAAGGTCACCGATTGATCATTGAATTGATCACGTGAAATAAATTTTAGAATTTGAATCTACGCGTATGACTGTCTCGACAATCAAATATAATGAATGGGTTTATAACATCCAAATAATTTTTTTGCTAGTAAAATATCCTACACCCTGTAAGATACGACAATCTATTAGATTATGTTGTTAGTCTTTATAATGCAATTATTTACCTTGAAATTGATACTTCTCATACAATCTCTCTATCATTATAAGCAAAATTTGCAAAATGCAAAAAGAAAGACTTTGACACAAAAAAAGAGAAAGCATATAGACATCGATACCCTAATGAAAATATAGATTAAAAAAATAATAAAAAAATCACTTGAAGAAATATGCTTCATCTATCAAAAACATCCGAGATCTGAACAAAGGATGTAGTATACATACTTTTCAAATTCTTTTTCACATTTGAAATAAAGAGGAAAAAAAAAACCATAGTGCACGAGTTGAAAAACTACCTATATCATACCATATGCTAAGAAGAAAGAAGGATATGAAAGGGAAAAAATAGATCGGGGAAGCACGTGAAAATAACCTGGAAGATCTAGACTGATGTGAGAGTTCAAGAGAATTTTGATGTAATTTGCATAGACTAAGATGAAAAGATGAGATGATACCAAAATGAAGACAAACTTAAGAAGACAAGTTGGTAGTGCATAACTTATCTCTATTTATATTATCCTTCCTCATGCCTGATTGAGTAAATTCAAATTTACCATATTGGAGAGCTTTCTCAATTTGACATCTCTTTTTAGTTGCTAAGAAATCCTAATTCGAATTGTCATCTTACATTTGTATTTGTATTTCATTCTTGAAATAGTCTCATTTTATTGAATTAATTCTTTTCTTGGTCTACTATTCTCCCTCTCCCACAATATTTAGAATGGTTTGATCTTGGTTAATCTTAATTTTTTTCATAGATTCTCAAAGTAATCCACCAAAAGAGAGCGAGACCTTTTAATATCATTCCTTGTAAACAGTAACAATTTTCTTATCCGATTCAGACGGTATTAAGGTCCGGAATCTACTATGAGATTTGCAAGTTAAAATATGTACTTGTTATCATATTGGTAAGTGATATATCTAAGTTCGTTAATTTGATTTCTTAAAAAGGTCAATTGATGAATCTTTTAACTTAGGTACTAACTGACTGTACATACCGTTAGAATTACTTAATTTTCATCTACTTATTTATATATTTTTCTCGTTGGCAACCGTTAACAGTTATTTTATATTCTCTCAATTTGAATTTGTCCGTTATTTTTAAGTATATGAAGCCAATATTGTTACATCAGCGACATAAGATGTCATTTTTTAGTGATCATTCCAGATTTCAACTTAGACACAAAAAGATGCAATTCAATTATTGACGAGATATAGCTTACTAATTAACAATGCAACCCTACCAAATTTTGCCAAAGAATAGGAAAAACTTCTGGAAATAAAATGGTTGTCAATGGTTCATATTAAGATAATTATTTATCCTCTTGAATTTTGGTGGAAGGAAATCCCACAATAATATATTTGTTGAAGAAAAAAAAAGTATATGGATGCAAGAAATTATACACATTGACCTTTTAGTGGTAAATACAAGATATTTTACCATATACTCTCTTTTGCCGATTTTAGATAGGTCTACTTTGGGACAACTTGCTCACACATGCATTGACACACATATCCTACAATAAACCTCATAACATATCTTTGTGCGTTCATTTTTCCTCATCAAGGCTAATTGGGTCAGTTCAGGTTTGCTGTATTCTATTAATTTCCCTAATTAGCTATAAAGTTATATGATTATACATTAATTTTTGACTAATTTTGTGGCAGCACAATCTAATAATTATCTATTTTTAGGGCACTTGAATTTTCTTTTTCTTGCCATTTATTTAATTTTATTTGCATTTGAATTCTTTCCTTAATGCCTTTTTTCCTTCTCGTTGTTTTTAAAATTCATTCCTCTAGTAATTTTTCTTTTTCACATTCCAAAGAGAAAAACAACAATATAATAATTACGTAGACATCCTCATGTATAGATTGATTTTTTTTTTTTTGGCAAAATCCTTTGATTAGTGATTGACTTTGGAAGCTATGCTCCTCATCTCTACCTCTCTTTGTATGCGCGTTTGTTTCTTTATTATAAATAATTTAAATCATAAGTTACTGAAACATCACAATAAATTTTTCGATATTTTCCTGGCCTTTTTTTTTTTTTTTTTTTTGGCTTAGTTGATAGATGCATTGAGATGTTTTAAATTTTATTGAGAACAGTTGTTACTGCAGGTGAACAGTTGTTCAAGCAAAATGGGGAAGGCTGTTATAAATGCAGCGGATTCTGCAGGACTCAATCTTATCCCAATGTCATTTGGCTGTGCCAAAGAGGCTGGAAAAACCACAGAGGTGTGTGGCAAAGAGATTAAGGTGCACGCATCTTCATATAGAGAAAGCGTTGCGGTGTTGGTCTTTTGTGAACACCCGAATATGCTTGTTGCAGTGAACAATAACACATCTTTAGAGAAAGTATTGATAGAAATTCATTTGTCGAAAGAGAGGTCTCGTTTTTCAAAGTTCCATTAATATATGGGTGGGAGGATCATCTGATTGTTTGGAAATCCAGTAATTTTTTTGAAATTTGCAAACCTTAACAGGATACTGCATGAGGCAATACGTCACTGTTTGCTTGATAAGTTCAATTAAATTCTTTCTACTATGAAGGTAACGCTGAGCTGTATTGCAATGTTGGCGTTCCATTTGTAATGGGAACTACTGGAGGATACAAGGATTGGCTTTACTAAACAGTCGAAAATTCAAATTTATATGCAGTAATTTCCCAACAAACGGGGAAATAGCTGACAGAACCCACAATCCATGTTCAGTTTTAGACGTCTATGCACTTTCTTATTTTGTCCTAATTATTCTCTAGTTTTTGGTAGGTTGTGGCATTTCTTGTAGCGACGGAGATTATGGCAGAGCAATTTCCAGGAGCCTTCTCTGGGTATCCTCTAAAGGTGTTCAATCCTCATTCTTCTGCATCTGCTTTCTCCTCTGCTCCTCACTTTGCTTTGTCTTGTATGGTTCATTCTTTTGACTAGGTCTTGATTAATGATTTTATGGATGTTTAAATGCACATGTAACTGATGTTAAAATTATAATTCTCACCACTGTTGGATTAGATACTTTCGAGAGAGCCATTGGTTGTAAGATCAACTATGCATGAAAAAAATAAAATAAGATACTAAGAATGGGAGTTCTGTGAGTTTTGTCCTACAATTTGTCAATTAGGTACTGGTGATCTCTTTATTTTCTGCATTATATCAACACAAAGATAAAATGGAAACACAATGATACAAACATGACACAACCTAAATCACAAAGCAGAAAAAAGACGGTGGCAAGTGCGGTTATAGGTGACTCATCGTTGGTTTGCTAAGCCAATGTGGGACTCAAGGCAGATTAGGTGCTGTTAATCTTACTGATATAGGTCTGATTCTATCCTGTAAGCTTATCTTTATATAGTTTCTATCCTCAGTTAGATTTGTTGTATTTTACCTGTTATCATTTAACTCGTCATGTTCATTTGCTTGGTTATCATGTCGAATGATGGTTGAGTACTTCGCCATTTGTTGTGAAGCGACCCTTTAACCAAAATGGGGAATAAGATAGGAGTTCGGGTGCTTATACACTGAACCACTATCTTTGCTAAAGCTCGAGGGAACAAATGAGGGAGAAAAAAGATTTTTTGTTTGGTGAGAAATAAACTTTTTATATTGCTATCTCGGGAAGCACGAGAGCTGGAACCTGTGGCAATTTGAGTCCCTCTGGGTTTTATGGAGTTACCCTTTTGTTAAACTCTTATATTTTTGATTGGGGGACATCTTATGTCCTTAAAATGCCATAGTGCGGTTTCACCCCCTTCCTACTTCTCCTCACTTTTTCTTTGCCAGTTTGAACAAGTGCATCGTTGATGTCTATTTTGGTGCATTGAGTTGTAGTTGAACATTTTCCAAACATTGGGCTCTCGCCTGCGAAATTTTTTCGAAATTGGCAAGCCACCTAGGAAGTAGGTTGGGAGCTATCACTTAGGGATGATTGGTTTTTGGACGGTCCAGTTCTCATCCAGAAATTGGGAACTGGACCGGTGGGACTAATTCCCATTTCTCTGAACTAGGAATCGAACCATTTGGTCCTATAACCGGGATGGTCTGAATCGGAGTGGGTAATGGAATTGGTGGCTGGCGACCTGGAGCATGACGTAGGGGTGAGCAGCGGTCTAGGGTCGACCCTGGGCCGACCTTGGACTAGCCCAACCCTGTCAGTTCTGGTCCGGTTCCCAAGGGGACTGGGTCGGTCCTTGGTCCTGAAATTCCAGGACCAACACTGTGCGGATTGGTCCTTGGTCCTAAGAGTTTTGGGTCGGTCCAACCCTGGACCAACCCTGGACCCACTATGTATATTATATTATATTATTTATAATTCTTTTATATATTCAAACCTAAGTAAAATGTCTGTTATATTATATTATATCGAGATGTTTTATCAATAGCACTAATAATAATTTCAATTTAAAACTTTTGTTGAGTATTATTTATGTATCGTTTTGTTTTCAGGTGTTTAGAAATTCAAGTGAATTTACAAGATGTGAAGTTATATATTCATGGTTTATATTAAGTATTTTGAACTTTTTATGGTTTAATTGTATTTTACTAATGAATTTCAACTGCACTTGGCTTTTCAATTTGTGTCAAATGGTAAAAGTTTTTGAAGAGTAGAGTAGTACTACAGTTGTTATGGTGATTTGCTAGTCAAGTTGTGTGAAGCTCATTTTTTGGTTGAATGGACTCTACATGATCAAATGCTAGTCAAGTGGGGTGAAGCTCATTTTTTGGTTGAGTGGACTCTACGTGATCAAACGCAGGAAAACACTTTTGCATATGGTGTTATGAATATTAAAGATAGATGATTACAAGAACTTTCCATCTTGTCCCATATCTCGATGAACGGTTAGCAAGTACGAAATTTCTATTATTGTATCATCTTAAATTTGCTAAATGCCGCATTGTTGATGGATGTGTAATTTGAATTTGTAGGTTTGCTTTTTAGGAAGTATAAAAATAAGACGAAAAAAAATAATCAATTGGTCCCGGGTTGACCCTGGAACCGGATCGAACCTATTGGGTCGGTCCGGTCCTTGGTCCTAGGCTCAATAAGATCAGTTCTTGGTCCTAAAAATTGAGGACCGATACTGTACGGGTTGGTCATAGGGTTAGGGGGTGGCTTGGACCAACCCGGACCATGCTCACCCCTAGCATGACGGCTGCTGTGAGGATGATGCCGGGAGCTGCAAAGTCAGCAAGAAGCCTCGTCGGAATTAGTGCGGCCAGACTAGTGGAGTCGAAAAGCGTTCCGTCGATTCTGCTTGCTGTTGTTGTTGGGCTTTGCCGACGTCGGAAGGACACGACAGAGCTGGGTTTTCAATGCTAATCTCGGGCGATCGGCAGCGCGGTGGCAGGAAATGCAAGAACAAGCTTCGGTTCCGACGTCTAGCGGCTGGACTGGCGTGTCGGAATGGAATGCGGGAATGCCAAGAAGCTTGTCGGTGCGGTCAACAGGGATCTTCACCAGAATTGGGCGGCATTGGGCAGAGAGCAACAACATCACTGGGGCCACGGTGGTGCCTGGCGGAGGTTGGTGGCTGCGACGGGAGGCTACGACCGGCCGGACGTTTCGCTAGTTTCGGCCGTGTGCAAGAACAAGAGCGAGGTGCCAAAGCTGCTTTTCTCTTTGTCGCTTGAAAACCTTCTTCTTTCCATGATCTCTTTTTTTTCTTTGTGTCAAACTTCTTGGCGCGCGATTCCACCTGAAATCGAGAATCAGTTCAAAATTCATCAATTTTAATTTTATAGAATTGAAAATCGGACGGAGAGGTCCGATTCAATCAGTTCAATTTGCTCATCCCTACTATTGCTAATTCCGCCCATTGTGAATTTGAAAAATAAAAAAGACCACATATAGAAATTAAGAGTTTTGAGAATTTACAAGAGAGGATAAATAAGGAGAAACAAATGAAGGTGAAAATGAGAGAAGAAAGAGGAGTTGAACTATATAGCCAAACAGTTACATGGAATTTGATCGTTCGACCACTTTTATTTTTATTTAATATTTTATATGGTGATTATGCAGGTGTAGAGGTAATGTCGAGTGAGAATGGACGACCCTTATGTTCGAGGTGCTCACCCTCGTTTGATGCAAGTTCCCCAAATCCTTTCCTGTGTGATGTTGGGAAGTTCTTTTGATTTGATCTATTAATGAGATTCTATCCTATATTAAAGTCACCGCTAGTCTATTTAAGTCAATTAGGAACCAATTAGGACGTAGGAAGACGTTTCACTTCCCACATAATCAGAAATCTAAGATCAAGAACTTGATTACATTATTTTTTAATAGTAGTGCCCTTTTGATACCTTAACTCAATTGTTTGTCAACTAAGGGGAGTCGGGTGATCTTTGCCAAGTTGTGAGTCCTAAGGTTCATTTCCACCTAGTGATAATGCACTTTATTTGATTGATCTTAATCCTAAAGTGTGATTTAATCAACAAATGAAGTTAAACGAATCAAAACATAAAAACAATATACGAAAATCAAGACAACACATCAAAATGGTAAGAAAATATGAGTAAGAATAAAGTGCAGAAAAATAACCTGATATAAGTTGAGCAAAGAATATTACATAGCCTTGTTTGGAGCCCCAAAATGATTCCACATGGAACTTGATTTCAGATACTTGTCCTAAACTAAAGAAAACTAATTAAGCCTAAACTAATCTATATAAATTCTATTTATATAAACATAATGCTTATTCTAAGCTAACTTGATATGATATCTATTCTTAATCCATTTACTTGGGGTTAGCCTTAACTACAACTACTACCATTTTTTTGTTTTGTTTGAAGTGACAATCCTAATCCATGGAATTAGGTCAAAGTGAGCTTATTCAAACTAAACCTATCTCTTGGGTTATTCAAACTAAGACTGCGTTCGTTTCGCGGAGAATGTGGCGTTTTTGAAAAATATTTTTAGGAAGTCATTTTCCAGGAAAATATAATTATTTTTCGATATTCGAGATAAAACCTGAAAATGAAGTGAAAAATATTTTTCGCTGTTCGGTAAGGAAAATCTTTTCTTTCATATACTTTTTTTCATTTATTTTATTTTTAAATGAAATTTTCATATTTTTTAAAAATTGATTTTGAATTATTGTTAATTTTTAAAATCTATTATAAAATTTTTTCATTTTTCTTTTTCTTTTCTTTTTCTTTGTTTTTCATCTCCTTCTTTCTTGGTCGGTCGCCGACCATGGCGATGGCCCCCGATTGGCCACCGGCAAGCCTCGAGCTTGCCGATGAGCACGAGGCTTGCCGCTCCCAGTTGGCGAGCACGAGCGTCGAGCTTGAGGCTCACTAGATCGACGAGCGCGAGCTCGAGATCGATGAGCTCGAGGTTCGCCTAACGATGGCTGACGAATAGCCATGAAAGAAGAACATGGGAAACAAAGAAAAGAAAAGGAAAAAAAAGAAAAGAAAAGGAGAAAAAGAAAAGAAAAAAAGAAAAGAAATAGAAAAGAAAAAGGAAATTAAAAATAATTCGAATTAAAAAAAAAAAGAAAATTAAAAAAAATAATTCGAATAATAAAAGAAAAGAAGAAGAAGAAAGGGAGGAGGAAGTGATGATTTATAGAGTTGTGAGATAAGAGAGATCAAGTGAGTAGATGTTTTTCACTTTTCAAAAATGGAAAATATTTTTCTCTAATTTAGAAGACTTTTTTCATTTCATGAAAAATATTTTCTCTAAAGAATTTATTTTCCGTAAAATGAACGCCGGAAAATCCGGAAAACGTTTTCCTGGAAATTATTTTCCGCGAAACAAATGGAGCCTAAGAAGCTAGATCTATACCTTAGTAAATATAGAATACAAACTGTGAGAATAATCCTAAAGGTAATAGAATCGCATGATCTCTCTAAGATCCTCCAGTTCGAAGTCACGGTTCTCCCAACATCACATTGAAAACATCTTGATCTATATTTAACAGTCATCATCTCAACATTCACATCATCAATTAAGCATTGAAATGTACAATCTACACTCACCAAGCCACACTATCAATCATAGCAAGAAGATGGAATCATTTCACACTTGGTAAAAAATTTCGAATTAAGTGCCGTGTTTCATCCTAAACTGACCATTATGTTCATCGGTCATGGCCTAATCAAATCGACTTTGATTTTAATGATTCACCCATGGATTTGTTGCTTAAGATGTCCACTTCAATTCATTAGTTGTCAACTTTCCAAGCTTAGGCCTACATTTTCCCGAAATCGAAGATCAAGCCCACACGGTCAGACCGTGCCCTGCATTTAAACCGGTTCTTTACACACATATTTGACCGATCAAACCAACCCAGAAAAGTATGAATTTATGCGGTTGGAAAGCTTTTGAAGACTTTGAAGTTTGTCATATTTGCAGGTTCAGAACTGATCCTGAGACCTGTGCAATGAAGAGAACTGATCGGCCCAGCAAATGTGTAATTTACCTCGTCCGAAGGCTCAGGAAGTCCTTTAATACTTCATATTCATCACCATCACAAATTTCTAACTTTAAGGACCCCAAAACCCTAAAAAAACGCTACACTGCTTAATCCGGAATTTCCAGACTAACGGTTTAGCGAGAATATTTTCCATAGCAAATGAGCAGTCTTGGCTTTGAATTGAAATATTTTTGTCTATTATGAAAACATTTTCCATTGACTAATTATTTCAATATTTCCATTGGCCTTGAAATTTTATTCTTTTGGGTTGTAGGAAACGTCATAGGTTTATTTAAATCATTATTTGAATTCAAGTTCTAAATGAAAGTTCTACGCATCGCTTATTTAAGAACTTTAATCCTAATATTGTGTACATGATGTATCATCCTTCACTTAACATTTTAAATTTTGAATGGCGCATCTAGATCGACAATTAATTCTTGCGACCCACATACTTTGACATTTTATCAATTCAAATCATTTGAACTTTCACGACGTGTAAACGTTGGTGTGCAGATTCTTATCATATATATATATATATATATATATATATTTATATATATATATTTATATATATATATATATATATATTGAAATTTGAGTAGTATTCTAAATTGTGAAATGTTACTGAGATGGAAGGAGAGGATTTTCCTTTTTATTTATTTATCTTCTTCTATATATTCGTCCCTCTATCTACTGGTTCGCATTCTTGTATCGATCTGTTTCGTAGGAAAATGGCTTGAGAATGGGAAAGGCACCGCAAGAGAAACAACAATAAATGGCTTAAGAATGCCTCTAAATTCAAGAATTTTCCTCCAAGCGTGCGTACTATTAGCCTCCGGATCCAGCTGCCAAAAGCTAATGCCTTTCTAGCGGTTTACCCCAATTGAAAATAGCGGTGTACCCGTGCAATCCACAAGGATCTCGATCGAAGCAACAAGAACCAAAGTCCTTTTTCTGAAGGGCAAGTGACTCCAGAGTAATTCTACTTAGAACCTAAAATCAACCATGTCAGGGTCAATTTTTTAATTTTTGAAATCTGAAATCTACCCTGTATACTGTGAAACATGGAACGAACTCCGTTAATTGGTTTGAGGTTGGTTTAATGATCCACTCGAGAACTGACCAATTTATTTTATTATTTTTGTTTCATTTTAATTAAGCAAATGAAAAGGAGCATAACAATCAAAATCCCAATTTATCAATAGCAATAATCCATAAAAAAAGATGAACACGTAAATAAATTAAACGATAAAAGAAATTTTTTTGGTTGAAAAAAATAAAAAGTTCAAAACACATAAAATAAAACCTAAATTATAGAACTTCATTCCTCAATCATCTATAAAAAATTGCTCCAAATTCTAATTACCTGAAATTGAAAGAAACAACAAACTTGGTCGATCATTTAATCATAGTTTCATATTATAATTACTATTAATTAAACGGAGTTCAAAGCAACAGCACCTTATAGTTTTGCGAAATCAATCAACTAAATCACCGCCTCTAAAACTCAAACACAAAAAAAAGCACCAGTATGTAACTCCAGTGAGAGTTGCCGCATAAAACTAGTTGGTCAATTTATCGGAAGGAAACTGAGTCATTCAAATAGAGATTTCTAAATCACTATATGACAAGGGAAATTTAAGGTGTTGACAAGAAAGATAGAAACAAATTAGTGAAGATAAGACGGGTTAATAATTTGTAAACCAGACAGAAAGATTAGTAATTTCGTACGAGTGTTGGTAACTCATCAGCAAGTGATTGAAAAATCGAAGGACATGTAACATATTTTATCAATAATTTTTTAACACTTGGTAATTCTTTCAGAAATTTATTATGATGGAAAGAAATTCGTTTATTTTTAGAATGGAACAATAGAATTGCCCACAGGAAAAAGAACAAAGAAAAAAAAAAGGAGAGTACTCGAGCAAAGGCTGAGAAAAGTCTTCCTAGTCTTCAAGGACTTTGGATAAACCCAAGCAAACTCAAGAGTTCCGGTCTCCACATGTTCTTTGAATTCCAACTAAACTCAGCATACACTCCGAGGCCAGTTTAGAGAAGGTACATTCAGAAAAAGATATGCCTTTCGGATTCAAAATATAAGCGCAATCGGCAGAAGTTGAGAATGGCAAACTAGACATCAGAAACAAACTTGCGCACATTTTGACTAAACGAGACAAATTCTATGCGACATTTGATTAAACCCAAACTACTGGTTTGGTTCCCACTTCTTCGGTTATTGAATTTTTAGTTTCAAAGGGAAATTTTTTTGTAAGTCAGCGACCTTTGGGATTTGAATACAATTAGATATTGTAAACACTTGCACAAACGTCATAAAGTTAAAAATCTGTATTCTACAATGTTCTATGCTTGATTTCGACGTAATATTGCATATCATTTTCAATATCCCATAAAATGAAAAATTCATGTTTGACGTCTTGCAATTGATTACTATATTATGTTGGCAATATATTGACACGTGCTAATACAATTGATCATTCTAAATGAGATGATGAGCTACCGACACTAAAAATGTTAAGTAATATGAAAATGGTGGATATCCTATACTTGTAAATAAAGTAATATAAGCTATTGGCTCACGAAATAATCAAATTTACTTTCTTTGCTTTTTTAAAAAACCCCACTTAGTTTTAATGTTCAATATATAGCAAACTTTGATTCCCCTTGAGACCGAATAATCCAGTCACCGGATTAGAAGGAGAAATTAAGCGGTGGAGATGCCAGCATTACTCCGGTAAAAGTAATAGTGACCGAGTCACCGCGTACTTAACTTTTTTACAAAAATATCACATGAATAAATACACTTCATATGTTTCCTAAACGTTTTGCTTCCCCCACTCCAATATACAAGAGAAGCACCAATTGTAACAATCGAAATATCTATAGTTGGTACCATGGAAAAACCCAAGCCGATACCCCGCATCCCATTTACTCCGAACAATTTTCATGCCACAAAAAATTGCAAGATTATTTAAATTACATCCAAATCAAAAAGTGTAGCAAATTGATGTTGATATATTGTTCTAGAAACAATTTGTAAGATTAAATGAGATAATTAAGTTTTTTCCTAATTAATATAAAGAAAAATGTCTAATTAAAGTTAAGGGAAGTGGAGGCAATGGAGCTTTATAATGATGTGGCTCAACCATAAAATCTTGTTCTACCCAATTATTATTATTGTTGTTGTTGTTGATGAGTGTGCCAATAATACACCAATGTTAGGACAATTAACCACAAATTTTAGAATGAATAAGAAAAATTAATTGTAGTGAAGAGGAAGATCTCCGGTCAAAGTAACTTAGTATGACCCTTTATATTGATAGATTATTCTAAGCTCCTAATCAAGAACTCGTATGTACCGCTTCATCGGATAACTCGCACTTCAGTTGGATCGGATCAAGTACACGATTCCAAGCTCCAAATCAACTAAAAAGTGAATTTCCTCATTCAACAACCGAAAGAACGAAAATGTCCCTTGGGGATTTGCATATGGAATGGTGTCTTGTTCCGTTTTTCTCTCTTTGCAAAGAGGGAAAAAAAATATTTTTTCTAATTCTTGCCGAGTGCTTCGAAAGGATATTTTTCCGGCTTGACAAGACCTCCGAAGCGCCCAATGCAACGAAGCCGACCTCCACTCTCTCTCTCTCTCTCTCTCTCTCTCTCTCTCTCCCCTTGCAGCTCAATCTCCTTTGTCTTGCTTTTGCCCACTTCATCTTCTCTCTTTTTCCGTCGTTTGTTTAAGGGGCGAGCATGGTTCCAGATTGGGAACTTGGCACAAGTTCTTGTATTTTTCTTGTTCTATATTGCTGTGCTATCCTATGATATTTTATGATGTCTAATGATGAGCGTGTAATATGAAATCACTAATCTGAGCTTCCATTTCCAACTATATACATGAATGAGACTTTTACTTTATTAGTATTTAATAATTTTCATGTGTCTAAATATAAATTATGATTGATAGATTGTAGTAAATGATGATCATTGAATGTAATAATCCACTGCAATCATTCAATTGAGAGTATAGGTGAAAATTGGATAGATCCCGAAATTGACACCATAACATGTGACGGTGTAGGGTTTGAGTTCCAGGGTATGTAAGATAAGTTTCAAGCTCTAAAAATTAGAGATCTTGTTTTGATGGGCATATTCTAGGTTCCAGGTGGAATTCGATCAGAACCTAGAATCACTCTCCTTTGTTTATTCAATTTGCTTTTGCTGCTCGAGGAAAGGAAAATGAAGGTGGGTTGAGTTGGCAAAACAAGGGTCTCAACTTATTCAAGAAAGTAAGTCATATATCAACCGACAGAACATGTAATGAACGTCTGAATTTAGGTTACATAACCCTGAAAAGGTTAGCGGCTGGCTTAAATCCACTGGTTCTCTCAATCCAGTCACTTATTGATTAGCTTTGCGAGATTACTTAGCCCATCTTACCTCTTATCTTGGAGGAAATCCAAACACGTCGATCTTGCGAGGTTGCACCTTCCTTAGCCAATGCGATCGCGGCCTCGTTGGCCTCCTCATACACGTGATAGATCACCGTCTCGATCCGTGCCATGACTTCGAGGATGTCGTCCACAGCTTCCTTGACCTTCTCTGGCGGCTCCGGCCCGGAGCTGGCCCATCTCACGACGCTGAGATCCGTCCCTTCCACGACCAATTGTTTCACTCCTCCAGGAACGTCGTCCAGCAGCCTCATGCCCATTCTCAGCGCCTCTGCATTTGCCACCGTGGCGTCTGCTAGCTCGCCGAGGCTGCAGCTGTACGTCGCGACCACATCCTTGTACTCGTCGTGGAGGATTCCACCACAGCCCGCAGGCGAGATCCCGTCACGGGCTTTGCCGCTGAAATTCAGCTTCAACCAACCTTCGGGAGGTGGCTTCCACTCGCACCGGTGTTGCCGAGGAAAGCGGTATCCGCTCAATTGACCGAGGTCCTCAAACTGACGCCAAAAGAACTCCTCCGAGAGGCTGCAAATTTTGTCCATGAAATTACAAGCGGTTAGGAATTGCAGTCTACCGGAATGAATCAAGCTCGCATCATCTCAATCCAAGCTCAAATATACACAACTTTGATCTCGCATGTAGAAGTTCCATCTCATGATCATTCATATTTCATATGAGTAAGTTCTTCCTCGAAACAATGAGTGGTCTCGTTCAATAGACTGAACCTACCTTTGAAGTGACTAAATGGTTAAAATCATATGAATTCAGTGCGACAAAGGCAGCGACCAAGGCACAGCAGATCATTTTTCAAGAGTGGGTATTGGACTTAGGTGAAGGCTGAATTGAACTAATCTATTTAAGTTGTTGTTTATGTTTGCAAGGAAATAAACAAGAGAAGATGTCGGATTGAAAGAGATTAGGAGACCCTGATGTTCAGAGATTCTGTTCTCATGTAACACATTAAGATTGACGTTGCTTACTTTCTTAGATCCTCGTGATCTAGACACTCTTCCTCCTCGTCATCGGATTCCTGCTGCCGCTCTTTTCTCCTTTTCTTAAACTCATCTACAAGAAGGAGGTCAAGTCCATCAGCAATTTCAGAATAAGACCACAGAAATCATAATAATCACGTTAAGCTATTAAAAGAAAAGGTGAACGCTTTGCTTTGATGAAACTACTTTGAAAGCACATGAAAATACCCTATTACATACCAAATCATCGTGATCTTTGATCATTTTTTAAATATGTGAATCTCCCAAACAAGCTGAATGAACTCATTTAAATTCGGGCCAATTACATAAAAAAAAGCATGAACTTTAGGTGTTATCTCAAATTTGGCCGGATTTTATTTTGTCTAAAAACAAAAGCACGAACTTTAGGTGTTGTCATAAATCTGGTCCGAACTTTATTTGAGACAAAATAAAGTAAGTCTATTGCAAATATGCTTCACATCTCTATTTAACTACAAGATGCACACGCTTTTAATATCTCGTTTTAAGGCAATGTAATCTTCTGCTTCCAACTCAGCTTCTGACATTGCAAACAGCTTGCCAATTGTTAATTGATCTAATGGCCCTAGCTATGTGCCTCGTTCCTTGGAACTAAAATTGCTGAATTATTTTTTCCATGTGAATCATCTGTAAAGTTCACCTCATTGGAGGGCAGACTTAAATCTAACACTTTCTCCAAACACTTGAACGCAGCATCATTTTGCTGTGTTGGATATTATTGCTAACGTGGAAATGCCACGTCGGATGACTGTGGAATGAAGGTTAACGGAGGGGCAGATTTGGGACACAAGTGAAAGTTTGTGTTTTTTTTTTTTTAGACAAAATAAAGTTTGTGCCAGATTTGGGACAACACCTAAAGTTCGGGCCAGATTTGAGACAGCACCTAAAGTTTGTGCTTTTTATTTTATTTTATGGAATTGGCTCTTTAAATTCCGATTCATGATGGTTCTAGGCGTGACAGTTTCAGAATCAGCATGCTCGGACTCTTTAAATCTTTGGTCAACCAATTGGACGTGTTTCAAGCGGGTTTCACTCGATGATCACCGGTAATTGCAGTTGGTTATTTATCAAGAACAAGTTCTATAAAGTTCTCCGTATGTCATTAACGAATTCAAATGTCAATCATTGACAAGCTAATAAACACCAATGAAACCACGCACCAATTGATTTGAAGCCGACACGAAACATCTATGATAATTGAGTCAAGAAACTCAGAGATACCTGGCAAGAGGCTGTCCAAATCAACATTAGGGTCCACGTCGAAGAAGTTGAAAGAGAGGTAGCCAAAGATGTAGCGATGATAGCCATGAAAATCGGTTGGGATATCGAATCTCCTTGCATACTTGCTGAGTATGCCTGTGTACACTCGGTGATGCCAACATTGATTTGCGAGCTCCGGATCCGGGTTCCCAGGATACAGTGAGTTTGAGAGAATCATCATCCGGTTCGACCTGGACGCGCACCAATTGGCCTCAAGCAAGTTACCCACATGCCAAATGTTCGCGGAGGGCAAGAAGAACAGGGTCGGCTTGTCGGCAGGCCTCCGGAAGTGCTCGTTGGCAGGCAGGACCCGGAGGCCCAGCATCTCCAGGGCTAGGCGGTCGGCGGGCGAGAACGCGGGATCATACAGCTCGATGTCTCTTATCCGGTTGGGGAAGTCGCGCTTGAGGAGGATTGTGAGCGCAAGCTGGTACTGCGAGTTGTGGTTCTGCTCAGGGCTGCCAAGGGCATAGATCACCATTAGGATTGGCTCCGGGTCCAGCCCAAGGACCCGATCAAGGTGCCTCCGGAACTCCGGGTCATCTCGGAAGAGGCCGGCAACGTGGCCATAGTACTTGGTCTCGGCCAAGTCGTGGGCGGTGATCAGGACCTCCTGTTGGATTCTTGTTGCTTCGTCCTTGACTTCGGGGTTATTCATGTTTCCGTTGCCTCCTGTGTCTTTGCTTTTGTGTTTCTCGGGAGAGCAGGTTCGCTTCGACGATAATTATGTATGTGCGTGAGATGGATAGACTACCATATATGGATGATACAAGAAGATATTAGGATGCGGTTGGTTCAGCATTTTGAAAACCCTTTGGAGAAAACTTGGGGTGTTTGGCAATCATTTCCTAAGAAACTTTGGGTGGAAAGTTGGCCTTCAAAATGCTAAAAGCTCATCGGAATGCTATGGGGCTCTATTAGTGAAATTTTGTGGAGTTCCTTTTTTGCCCTCAAAAAATTGTTAGAAATCTAAGTTTAACCCTTTAAAAAGAAGAAGAAGCAAATCTAGGGTTCGTTTCTCTCTGTCACGCCCTGATCCTCCGAGAGCGTGTCCATCTCTTTACGGTCAATTAAATAGCGACGTCCCAGGATGTATCGCTGACCCATTCATTTTAATACACATGCGGAAGCAAATAAATAATCCCTAGACAACAATAATATGGGATAGAAAAGTAGGGTCATAATTTTTCAAAACCAAACCACGCTTATATATATATATATCAGGTCTACAAAAACAAGGAGGGGGGGGGGGGTTCAAACAGCTAATAATCTTCCTCCTGCTCCACATCCTCACTAACATTGGAGCCTGTAGCCGAGTACACCGGACTTCCAAGGTCTTCAAGATCCGGGTCTACCGCGTCTATGATTGAGCCTTCAAGAGGATTTGCTGTGCCTTTCTCAAAAGCAACCTCCAACACATACAGAGGTATCTCAGATTCCGGTATGGGTCCCTCTCTCTCGCCATCATGAGCTTGGCGGTACCATGATCTATATTGGTGGGGTACCTTTTTGGGTAGGCCCGCATCAACCCAGACCATGGACCTCATCAACTCATAGGTCCAGCCCCTAGGGCTTCCATGTAGTGGAATGTAAGACTTTTGTTCTGTGACCTTCTTCGGCTATCCAAAATGCTTAGGAGGAGCTGCCATCTATGAGCTTGAAATATTATCCCACAATGGGGTGAGACGATATCTCAGCAAATTCAACCCCTTAAGATCTAACTAGGAATAAAATACGCCCGAGGGTTGCTTAAGCACAAACATAAGTCAAATGACTTACCTTAGCCTCAGTCTTTTTTTGTAAGTCAGTACAATTTGAATAACCATTCAATCATTTCAACTAATCAGATCGAATTACTGATCAATCGACTCAATCGATTCCATATCAACAAGACCATCCCCTGGTCATCTCAATCAATACTATCTATAAAGTCCGATCATAATCATAATTGCTCACTTTAAGCTGATAATAAAAAGTATAGCTGATGTACTGATATAGTATACTAAATAATGCTCATCATGCTCAATAGAAGCTACCAAATAAACTGATATAGTATACTAAATATGTTCGCTAGAAGCTTTGCCCGATATACTTGATATAGTATATTATCCGATCATCTAACAATTTTGCCATTTTAATTATACGCAATAAAAATACTTGTGTGTGGGTACACAATCAACCTTAGCCAAAATATAATATTTTTACCTTTTAAAATCCCACTACTTTCAACAGTCTTTAAATCCATTTTTGGCGTTGAAAACCGACGCCTAGTGATTTTCTAATTAATTATTGAAATTAATTAATTTTGGGATAAATACCCTCAATCACAAATCACACTCAATTTTTACAGTCAATTAAATAAATAGATCACACCAATGCAATCGGCATAAAATTTCGATCATCGGCTATCCCAATCTAATTTTTGAAAAATAAATAAATAAATAAATAATTACGAAAATTAATTATCAAATACTAAAAATGCACACTTATGCCCGTAAAGCCTAATTAAAAGCCGAGACGGGTCCGAGAAAATTTCCAAACCACTCTAGATAAATACTAGAGCTTGTCTAGGCTTTAATTTTACTACTATAACCACCTAACATGCAATAACGATTAATTAAATTGCTAATCTAATCTAACTATCCACATAATCCATACTTAGTCTAAACTAATCAACCCTTAAACGTTATTAACTTACTAAGTAAGGATTAGTGAGTTAAACTCACTTGATTAGAGATATGCTCGGATCAAAATGACGGGGACGTGAAGGGGGTCGAGAAACTCCAAAGCGGGACCACCAAACGAGGTTAGGAAAGCCTTGAAAATGGGCCAAAACAGTGGCTGGAAACCCACACTGTTCGGCTTCTGTCTTTGGCCAAGAGAGGGTTGGACAGTGCTGGCTTAGGGTAGAAATGGGCAGGGACGAAATTGGTGGAGCTACTATAGCTTGGACAGGTGGAGGCGGTGGTAGATGGTGGCTCCAGGGACCACAACGGTGACGCACGGCGTCCTGGTGACCTGCTGGACACACGAGCTGGGCGAGACAATGGCCAGGAATGTGCGGGACGGCGGGGTGAGCAGTGAGGCTTGCGGGGGCGCGCGACAGCGAACGGCGGTGGCTCTAGCTTCGGACGGTTGGCGTTGTGGCTTGGGCTGGCCGTTGGTTCTTCTCTGGAAGTTTTTGAGTCTTCAAGCTGCTGGGATGGGGGCTAGTTGACGGTGGGAGGGAGAAGGAAGGAGAGAGGGGACTAACTTGACTTGGAGGGTCCCTCTTGGTCTCTCTCTTATCCCCCTTGTCCCCTTGACCAGTCCTACCTTGCAGCTGGCCTCCTCAGCTCAATTTCCAGCCACAAAAACTCCTTCTAGAAGCCTTGACGTAGTCCAAATGCTGTAAGCAAGGGGGACATACGAATTTGCACAACATTTGGCTCAATTCCACTTCAAATCCTTCTTAAATCAAATCAATTTGACCTCTATAAATTCAACCAACAAGTCCTTGATCAAATTGGAATTTTTTCTGTTTAATTGATCCCACTTACATCCCAATTTCACGATAAAAAACGGTTCTCTGCATTTTCCGATCGAAAACGGCCCTATGTGGACTTTTTCCACCAAAATCTCGGTTTGCAGAAAGATTTTTGGAGACTGAGTTGACATTCCTAAAATGACTCGTGACATGATAGAACTTTCAATTTTTAAAATTGGATTCAAATTCACAGTTAATTTCAATTTGGCACGATTTTAGTGTGACCTAAGCTACCGGGTAGTTTTAAGAAATTTTTACTACAAATGACCTGTGATCGATTTTCTTTGAGCTACAATGAACCTCTTTGACTCATTGGTGACTCTTGGCTGTCATAAAAATCTCGATGTTTGAAATACGAACATAGGGTACTAAAACGACAAAAAAATCAGTCTAGTGCCAGTCAACGGGAATTTTGTAATTTAGTGGAATCACCCACGTTTAGCCACACGTCTCTATCAAACTGACCTAACGTTTAGCCACACGTCTCTATCAAATTGACCTATCTTTGATCTCTAATTGACTTTTAACTATGTCGTAATGAACTCTGCAGATGCATGGTCGAGTAATCGATTCATGGTCGAATTCCCAAGTCTATTGCGTTAAAATTCCTTAATGACTTCTCCATATAGTCTAGTTATCTCAGGAGTGATTAGCTCTTAGAATAGCACTATAAGCGCGTCGATGAAAAGCCCGATTAATTTAATTGAAAGTAGAACTGAAATTTGGGATGTCACACTCTCCGTCTCCGTTACGGCTCCTCTAGAAAATGATTGCGGCTTGCTCTTCCTTGCTCACGTCTTGCTCCCTGCCCCTCACATTTGCTTTCCCTTGCTTGCGTCTTGCCTACTACCTCTCACGCTTGCTCTCCCTTGCGAACCTTGTGAATCCTCCCGGAGTCCCCTCATGCTCGCAACTACACCTCTGCAGGTTCAATCTCTCATTCATCTCATTTGTGGGTTTTCTTTTTCGTCTTTTTTTGGGGGTGAACTTGTTTACTTTTGGGTAAATCTGTGAGCTTGGTTGCTGGTTGTGCCTAGATTTTGTCGTAGTGTTGGAAAAATTCTTGATTTGTTGATAGAGTCGTGCCGGCTTGGGTTCGTTAGTGTCAGATGCTCCTAGGCTTTTGGGATTTCATGAGGAATAGTGCAATTTTTTTTTTCCACATTTTAAGGTAAGTTACGATTATATAATAGAAAAGATGAACTAAATATAAATAAAGTAATATTTGGGGCTTTTTTTTTTTTTTTTAGGATTACATAAGAGTTATAGATGATACTTATATTCCGGCGGTGGTACTTACGGATGCGTAACTTTATTTTATTGGTCGAAAAAGAACATTGATGCAAAATGTAATGGCCGTGTGTAATTTTAACATGAAATTTACTTATATTTAGACCAATTGGGAATGAACAACTCATGATAGTGTGTGTGTGTGTGTGTGTGTGTGTGTGTGTGTGTGTGTGTGTGTGTTATATGTTGATTAAATTTGCAACATTTTTGTATAGGTAAATATTATTTAGTAAATGTTGGATATTCAAATCCCACGGGTTATTTAGGGCCATATAAAGAAGTTATATATCATTCGCCTGAGTTTCAATTTGCAACATTTTTGTATAGGTAAATATTATTTAGTAAATGTTGGATATTCAAATCCCACGGGTTATTTAGGGCCATATAAAGAAGTTAGATATCATTCGCCTGAGTTTCAATGAGGTCCTCAACCGACATGTTATAAAGAAGTGTTCAACCGTGTCCACTCTCGCTACAATTAGAAATTGAGCGAACTTTTGGTGTATTGAAGAAGAAGCGGAAGATTTTAAAAAGTATGTCAAGTTATCCATTTACAAAGTAGGTGAAAATTATGATAGCAATAATAACTTTACACGATTATATACGAAGAAATTTTAGAATGATGCATATTTTGCTAGAGTGGATTTAGATCCCAATTTATATACAACAAATTCCGATGATATAAATGAGGAGGATAATGCTTCAAAAAATGATATAGCATCTGATATGACATGTTTACATGATCAAATAGCTATAAATTTAAAATATTTATAATTTTTTAAGGATAATAAGTTTCTTTCCTTGAATCATATGTTACCATATTTATTGCAATGCAAGTATTTTTCTTGTAATTGAGAAAAGAGAGCAAGTAAATTTTTTCCATTTGATTTTTTAGCAAAAAGAAATTTTAATTTTAACAAAATTGTTTACACAACATCTTTAACATTGTTGTCAAATATAAATTTAAAAAGTTGTAAACATTTTTTTAATTTTAAATAGATACAAATTAAAAAAGGTTAGATTAATCACCAAATGAGCTTTTCAATTGTGTTTTTCTACCAAACAACATTTCTCTTAAAGTTTTTTTTTAAAGTAGAATTTACTAAAATAGTGTTTGCATTTCCCCAAACATTTCCCCCAAAGTTCTTTAGACTAAACTATTTTGCATTTCCCGATGAGCTTTCAAAATGCTGAACCAAATGTACCCTTAATCATTCTCTTATTTTAATTGGGTTCTTTTTTTATTTGAATAAACTTGAATTCAAGATCTAAATGAAAGTTTCACGCATCGCTTATTTAAGTAATTTAGTCCTATATTGTGTACATGGCATATCCTTCACCGAACATCTTAAATTTTATATTGTTGTGTTTAGGTTGACAATTAACTCTTACAACGCGTGCACTTTAACTTTTCGTTAATTTAACCCAAAAAAAAAAAACTTAGAACTTTCACCACGTGCAAATGTTTGTATGTAAATTGTTATCATCTTTTCGATTTATTTGAAATTTGAATATTATAATAAATTTTGATGAGAAAGCGAAATCTTCCCTTCCCCCCTTTATTTTTTTTTTTTTTTTTAACTTTCGCTTTTTATTTGTTCGTTATGCTGTCTAGTCTATTTTAACTTATGAAATGTAACTGAGGTGTAAGGAGAGGATTTTTTTTTTTTTTTTTTTTTTGGAATTACCAGCTTTATCTTCTTTAATATATTTGTTGTCATTGGAGGTCTTCGGATTTCCCTCCTTGCAAGATCAGAAACTTACTGACAAACGCCTGAGATGACACTGGAGGATGAAACTAGGAGGCTCTCGCAACAGATCGAAATCGCAGTTAAAGAGTAGAGAGAGAGAGAGACGAAATTTCATGCAGATATGTCTCAATCGTCTCTCGAGTTTCAGCCCACACATGAAACCCGTCCCCAGGCATTTAAGCGCGTGGAAATCCAACCGGATATCGCGTGGAAAATCGAAGGGGAAGTCCGGTCCCGAACTGGACTTGCTTGTTCGACCCGGTGGATGCAAAACAGGAAAGTTTGACTTGGAGAGTCAAACATACGAAATGGTTTCAAGCTTTGAAATTCAACAGATAGATTTTGCCTTCTGATTGCCTTTGCCCTAAACTCATCACATGAACAACTTTCTGAGCTTGATTTCTGTCTGAGCATTGCCTTGGAGATGTTTTGCTTTTTTAGTTTCAACGGGCAAAATGTTGTAAGTGAGAAATATGCGCTTTAGGATCTTTTGGAGATAAATATAATTAAATGTGGCAAACAATTGTACGTACGTCATAAAGTTAAAAATCTGTATTCTAAGACGTTTTGTGCTTGGTTTCGACGGAACATTATACAGCATATTCAATATATATGTATTCTACTTTTGCTTAATCTTGTTCATTGGAAAACATGCTGTCTATTCTATTTTGAATTATGAAATGTTACTGAGATGTTAGAAGAGGATTTTCTTTTTTGCCTTTTATTTATCTTCTTCAACATATTCGTCCCTCTATCTTCTGGTCCGCATTCTTGTATCAATCTTTGTCTTGGGAAAATGGCTTGAGAATGCGAAAGGCACGGCAAGAGAAACTACAATAAATGGCCTGAGAATGCCTCTAAATTCAAGAAATTTCCTCCAGTCATCTGCACTATAAGCCTTTGGATCAACCTGCCACAAGGTACAGCCTTTCACCAAAAATGGCGGCGTACCCGTGCAATCCACAAGGATCCTCATTGAAGCAACAAGAACCCTAGTCTTTTTCCTAAAGGTGAGCGGTTTTAGGGTTGAAGCCAATTATATCCGAAATCTAGAACCTACCCTACATATTCTAAAATATGGAACCAACTCTGTCAATTAGTTCCAGTCGATTTTAGAGTCTACTCAAGAACCGGCCAATTTCATTTTCATTTTTATTTCATTTTCAGTTAAGCAAAATTAAAGGAAACGTGACAACAAGAATCCTCATCTGTGGATAGTAAAAATCCATAAAAGATTGAACATGTAAAATAACATAAACAATAAAAAGTAAAAAACATGTAGCATAAAATCTAAATTATAGAACTTCAATCCTCAATCATCCATAAAAAATTGCTCCAATTTCTAATCATCTAAAAGAGCAAACATACTTGATTACTTAGTAATAGTTTAAATTAAAATTACTATTAATTAAACGAGTTCAAAGCAAAAGCACCTTATAGTTGGGGGAAATCAATCAACCGGAGTTTTGCCTCACAAAACTAGTTGATTATTTTATCGGTAGGAGTCATTGTGTCATCCAAATAGAGATTGCTAAATAATTATATGACAAGGTATATTTAAGGTGTTGATAAAAAGGATATAAACAAATTAGTGAAGATAAGAAAGGTTAATAATTTGTAAATCGGAAAAAATAGTGTCACACACCCCAAGTGCCAAAACTTGGCACTAATGGACACTTAAATGTTAAAATTTCTAAAAGATACATTTAAGTAACAAAATTGGAGAAAAATGGACACTTAAGTGTTAACGGTGAGAAATTTTGGCCAAAATATTGATGTTGCATTTTACGTTGTTTTTGTTTTTTTTTTTTTTTGCCGATGTCAATTATTTTTCAAAAAAATTATGTATGTGGCTAGTTTGTCCCAAAACGATGTCGTTTTGCCCCAAAAATTGAATTTTCATATTAATATTAATTAAATTAAATTAAAAAAAAACTAAATTGAAAAAGAGGGAGGGGTCAACATTCTTTGAGGGCCTCTACAACCCTTGCCACCACTGTTGCCCCACCATCGTCGAAAAGAGATGATGATGGTGGGGCGAGGTTGGTGGGGTTGCCCGATCCCTCGCCAATGGCCGAGGACCTTGGCTCAATGCTAGCGACGGCCCTTCCCCAGATCCGATGAAGGCTGCTTGTCCTCACCTTAAGGGGCCAAGGGCAGCCACTTGCTATGATAGGGGACAACCATCGCTAGATCTTGGGGAGAGCCATGAGCCTTCGCCCTAGACCTTAGGCTCTCGGCGGCGATCGGCTAAGGTTGCCAACCACTGCCAGGTTGCCATCCCTTTTGACGATGGTGGGGTTGTGGCGATGATGAGGACTATAAATGCCCTTGCTAAATTTTGCACCCCGCTTTTTAATTTTTTTGAAAATTAAATTAAATTAAATTAATATTTATATTTATATTAAAAATCAATTTTTAGGGAAAACAATGTTGTTTTGCACATTGATTACTGAGTAGACAACTTCAGTAAGCCATATAGACCACATTTATTCTTAAAATAAGCCATGTTAGATTTACAGCTACCTTCATCGAAGTGGGCACTTAAGTGTCCCACTTGTTTTTTAAAAGTGACATTAAGTGTACCTTTTGACACTTAACTGTCTACCCGTGCTAAGTTTTGACATTTGTGGTGTACTTTAGCTAGAAAAAATGATTAGTAATATCATACCATTGTCAGTAGGCCATCAACAAATGATTGGAAAATCGAAGGATGTGCAACATTTTTTTTTTTTTTTCAATAATGTGAAGGTGCATGTGTAAGAAAGTTGTGTTAAAAAAAATTATATATTGGAGAATTGATGTGGTGTACAACAGTTATTATATTTTAGTTAACTTATAACTCATTGACTTAAGTTTTTGAGTGGAAGTGGGTCCAAAATGATATGTTGATGAGCTCAGATATAGGCTCCCTTTAGGAGATCTCCCCAAGTGAAGGTATTGGGTTTCTGCTATGTGCTCCCGACAAATGGTATCAGAACCCATGGTTACGGTTTCCGAGTAAGTGGGCATTGTGGTGAGTAATGCGGGCTCGTAGAAAGTTGACGTAGAAGAATGCTTGAATATGGGAGAGTGGACCTAACATTAAGCTCACACGTAAGGGAGTTGTGTTAGAAAAATTTCACATCAAAGAATTGATGTGATATAGAACAGCTAATATATTACAGTTGGCCCATAACTTATTGGCAAACTTTTAATTGGAGGTAGATCCAACAGAATATGTTGACGGGTTTGGACATAAGCTCATTGAGATCTCCCTAAATCTTCTACTACGCCAAATCTCCACATGTTCTTGAATTCTAGGTAAACTCAGTATACACTTTGAGGCTCGCTAAGAGAAAGTACATTCATAAAAGATATCATATCCTATCGTCAGTAAAAATATGAAGTAATATGAAAATTGTGGATATCCTATCATTGTAAAATAAAGTAATATAAGCTATTGGCTCACGATTTAATTATATTTACCTTCTTTGCTTTTCTAAAAACCCCACTTAGTTGTAATGTTCAATAAATAGCAAACTCTGTTTCCCCTTGAAACCGAATAGTCCAATTACCCAATTACAAGGGGAAATTAAGGGGTAGAGATGCCAGCATCACTCTAGTAAAAGTAACAGTGATCGAACCATTGCGTACTTAATCTTATTTCAAAATTATCTCATGAGTAAATACACTGCATATGTTTCCTAACTTTTTGCTTCCCACTCCAAAATCCAAGAGAAGCACCAACTATTAGCTATGGAAACATCAACAGTTGATACCATGAAAAAATCCAAGCCAGTACCCTGCACCCCATTTACTCTAAACAATTTTTGTATCACTAAAAATTGCAAGCTTATTCAAATTACATCCAAGTCGATAAGTACGACAAATTGATGTTGATATATTGTTCTAGAAACGTTGTGTAAGATTAAATGAGATAATTAAGTTTTTTTAAATTAATGTAAAGAAATATGTCTAGTTATTGTTAAGGGAAATGGGAGGCAATGGAGCTTTATTATGATGTGGCTCAACCATGGAAAGTCATTCTACCCAACACTTTTATCTTTTCGTTGTGTACGCCAATGACGCACCAATATTAGGACAATTAATCATAACTTTTAGAATGAATGAGACAAATTAATCGTAATAAAGAGGAAAATCTCCGGTCGAAGTAACTTAGTATAACCCTTTATTGATAGATTCTAAGCTCTTAATCAAGAACTCGTAAGTTTCTCTTTATCGGGATAACTTGCAATTCAGTGGGATCGGATCAAGAACATAATTCCAAGCTCCAAAACAAGAAAAAATAAATCTGTTCATTCAACAACCGAAAGAACGAAAATGTCCCTCTCCTTATTTCATAAAGTAGTTTTTGCCAATGGAATGTTGTCTTCTTCTGCTTTCCTCTCTTTGAAAAAATGAACAAATACATTTTCTACTTTTTTGTAATTCTTGCAGGATTCTTCGAAAGGATATCATTTTCGCTCGACGAGACCTCTAAAACATGCAATGCAACAAAAACCAGGTCCTCTCTCTTTAGAGAAGGACACTAGGGGCGCGAATGATAATCATTATGGCCATAAATTAATTTCTGGAAGAGAAATAGATTTTTCTATTTTTATTTCTAGATGAGTTTCTAAGCAAAAATAGGGGTGTGCAACCGGACCGGGTCAACCCGGTTCCCGGATCGGCCCACCTGGAAAACAGGGTCGGGAACCGGTTCCGATACCGGAACCGGTTCCCAAAATTCAGACCCTGTTTGAACCGGTCCGGGAATCGGTTCCGAGGAATTACCCACCCGGGAACCGGATCGACCGGACCGGTTCAGGAACTGGTTTGAGAACCGATTTTTTAGGCAGCCCAAAAGACCAAAACCCTAATTTGTTTCTACTCTCACGCTCTCACACCCGCAAACTTTCCCGAGCAGCAGACCCTCTCTCTCGAGCGGGCTCGGCGAGTCAGTCCTGCCCAATTCAGGTCCCGATCCAATCTGTGCACGCTCGTGTGTGTTCTTGGGTCCCGCCTCGCTTGTCCTGCTTCGAGTTAGATCCGCCGTTGCGTTGTGTTTTGGTCGTTCGTATTCTATTCCCTGTCCGATTGTCGTTGCTGACGAAATGGGCTCTCGATGCGTCGATGTTCCCGAGGTGGTGGCATGCCGTCGCTCGTCGTTTTGTGTCCCGGGTTGGTTCGGTATATATTGTGCGCGAGATCTCGCGTTTCTTGGCGTGGGATTTGTGGGTTTGGTTGATCTCGCTGGTTGGGCTTCGGGTAGTCGCGTGCGTGTTTGAGTCGAGAGATCCGGTGTCGTTAAGTGTGAGTTCTGATGTGAAAGTTCTGATTTTTTAGAACGCTTGTGGGGTGATGATCTGGAGCGAGCTCGACCTTGTTTCGTTCGTTTCTGATGGATTTCGTCTTTGGTCAATGATAATCTGATGTGGGTGTGATGAGGAAGTTGCTACCATTGTTCGTGCTTCTGACTCCTGTCGACACGCTTTTTTTAGTTTAGCATTGCTTCTTTTGTCATGTCATATGTTCAATCCATTCGGAGAAGTGTCTGCATATATATACAAGCATATACTGTTGAATTTGATCTCTTTCGGGCATGTCGGCGGATTAACATAAGGTCTTGGTAGGTTGCAGATATGGGATGAGGATTTCGTGGACGCCTTGCTTACTAGTAGCCCCTTTCTCTGAAAGAATGAAGAGCTCCAAGTTCAGATCTCCATACATATGACTATGGACTTGCTTCTTTCTATTTCTGTCGTTTGAATTGGGACAATCCTGTTATTTCTGACATTAGAATGACCTGATTTTGTATTTGGAGATGAAATACTGACCTGATTTTGTATTTGGAGATGAAATACATGTTTGGTGTTGGACCTCTTTTCGTTTCGAAGATTGTTCAAAAAGCATATTTTGCAGCTCGGTGTGAGTTGGAAGAGTTCAGTTTGATCTTGAGCGCCATTCTAATTTTACTTTGCTATTAGATGCTGTTTACTGCAGAGCTACTCAGTTCCTACTTTTGGGCTAACATGGGAAGTCGAGAGGGAAAGGTTGGCTAAAATTGGGGACTGTTTATCAGTGTGGATATGCTTATGCTAATCGAGATTGTAAATGCTTTATCTTACAACTTTTATGCAAAACAGGTTCCAATATAAACAGGGTTAACCCTGTTCCCAGACTGGAAAAATAGGGTGGGTTGGGAACAGGGTCCAATGCAAACAGGGTAGGGTACAGGGTCCAAAAAAAGAGAACCGGTTATAACAGGATCGGGTACAGGGTCTAGGTCTAGACCCTACCCACCTTGGACCCGATCACCCCTAAGCAAAAATACCCATTTGATAACGACACAAAATTTCTCCTTTTCGGACGGCAGTGATCGGCGGACGGTGGTGGCGGCGATGGCGAAACCGGTGGACGGTGGGTGGCGGGGCGGCGACCGGTGGTGGATGGCAACGACGATTGGCGGTGGCTAGTAACTAGCGGTCGACAAATGGCAGCAGCGACCATTAGTGGACGGTGGTCGGCAAAGTGACGGATGGACGCAGTGACGGATGGACGACCGGTTCGTAGTAAGGACGAACAATGAGAATAATTTTTATTTCTCATTTATGTTCCAGAAATAGAAAAGTAGAAAATTTTTACTTCTGATTTCTATTCCAAACATATTTCTGGAACAAAAATCTATTTCAGAAATAGAAAAATGAAATAATTTTATCAAACGGATTTCTATTCCGGAAACAAGTCTAGAATAGAAAAATTGTTTATGGAACAGAAATTCTGGTTTGTCATGCATCCCCTAGAAGTGCCAACAATTGTGTATAACACTCATTTTAGTGGCAAAAGGTTTTTTCAGAATCACTTTAAGTGCCACTTTAAAAAAAAAAAAAAAAGATCACTTAAATACCAATTTCGATCTGCATCGCCTTAAATATGATGTAGCTATATTTCATTAATTTCTCAATCATACGTGGCTCGCCAGCATGCTCAATTAGTATATACCTCTAAACAATGTCATCTAAAAGTTATAAATAGTGATAATTTGAGTGCCAAATTCTTTTAAAGTGATCACTTTGGTACCCATTGTTGTTAAAAAACAACCACTTCAGTGGGCCACGTGAAAATGCCATGTGAATTGGATTTTTTAAATAGTATGCCAAATCATATAAAAATGTTAATTATAAAAGTCACGTATTATTTTTTATCGGAGTTTCTTGCAATTAATACTTAAGTGATTGTTTTCTTTCCTGATTTAACACTTAAGTGATCATGCAAAACTTTTGAGTGGTGTACATAAAATTTTGGCACTTTTAGTGTTTTTCTGTCCTCTCTCTCGCACTCTCCACTGTTTTCCCCTCTTTTTCTTTCTTGCTTTTGCCCACTTCTTCTCCTCTCTTTTCTGTCGTCTGTTATTCAATTTGCGTCAGCTGCTCAAGGAAAGGAAAATGAAAGTGGGTTGGGTAGGTAAAACAAGGGTCTCAGCTTATTCAAGAAAGCAAGTCATATGTCAGCGGACAGAACATGCAGTGAGCGTCTGAATTGAGCTTATAACACTGAAAACATGAGCGGTTGGCTTAAATCCAATGGTTCTCTCAACAGAATCACATTGCGAGATTTTTTAGCCCATTTCACCGCTTATCTCGGAGGAAATCCAAACTCGTCGATCTTGTGAGGTTGCACCTTCCTCAGCCAATGCGATCGCGGCCTCGTTGGCCTCCTCGTACACGTGATAAATCACCGTCTCGATCCGTTCCACGACTTCGAGGATGTCGTCCACCGCTTCCTTGACCTTCTCTGGCGGCTCTGGCCAGGTGCTGACCCATCTCACGACGCTGAGATCCGTCCCTTCCATGACCAATTGTTTCACTCCTCCAGGAACGTCCTCCAGCAGCCTCATGCCCATCCTCAGCGCCTCCGCATTCGCCACCGTGGCGTCCCCCAGCTCGCCGAGGCTGCAGCTGTACGTTGCAATCACGTCCTCGTACTCATCGCGGAGGATCCCGCCACAGCCTGCGGGCGAGACCCCGTCGCGGGCTTTGCCACTGAAATTCAACTTCAACCAACCTTCGGGAGGCGGCTGCCACTCGCAGCGGTGTTCCCGAGGAAAGCGGTATGCTTCCAATTGACCGTATTCCTCGAACTGTTCCCAAAAGAACTCCTCCAATAGGCTGCAAATTGTGTCCATGAAATTAGAAGCGGCTAGGAATTGCGGTCTACCAGAAGGAATAGTTCCATCATCCCAATTCAAGCTCAAATATGCATAACATCGATCTCGCATGTATAAGTTCCATCTCATGCGCATTCATATTTCTTATGAAAATGTTCTTCCTCAAAACAATGAACAGTCTCGCTCAATTGACTGAACCACCCATTGAAAACACTAAATGAATAAAATCGCATGAAATCTCAATCCGACACGGTTTATGCATGTGCAAATTGTAAAGACATACGAATCAATGCGACAAAGGCACTACGGATCATTTTTCAAGAGAGTGTATGTAAATCAGGTGAAGGCTGAATTGAACTAATCTATTGAAGTTGCTGTCTATGTTTGCAAGGACAGAAACGTGCGAAGATGTGGGGGTGAAAGAGATTAGGAGACCTTCGTGTGCAGGGATTCTGTTCACATGTAACACATTAAGATTCACGTTGCTTACTTTCTTAGATCCTCGTAATTGTTGAGGCACTCCTCCTCCTCGTCATCGGATTCCTGCTGCTTCTCTTTTCTCCTTTGCTTAAAATCATCTACAAGGAGGAGGCCAAGTCCATCAGCAATTTCAGAATATGACTACAGAAATCATCATAATCTCATCGAGCTATTAAATAGAAAAGGTGAACGCTTTGCTTTGGTGAAACTACTTTGAAAGCACATGAATGTGCCCTCTTACATACCGAATCATCCGGCAATCCACATGGTGGTCTTTGATCATTTCTTAAGAAAATATCTCCCAAACAAGGTGAATGAAGTCATTTAAATTCCTGTTCATGATGGTTCTAGGTGTGACAGTTTCAGAATCAGCATGCTTGGACTCCGTAAATCCTAGGTTGATGAATCGTACGCATTTCAAGTGGGTTTCACTTGATAATCACCGGTACTTGCAGTTAGTTGTTTATCAAGAACAAGTTCTATAAAGTCCAGTATGTCCGTAACGAATTCAAATGCCAATCATTGACAAATTAACACACACCAATGAAACCGTGCACCGATTGATTAGAAGCCGATGTGAAACATGTATAATAATCGAGTTAAGAAACTCAGAGATACCTGGCAAGAGGCTCTCCAAATCAACATTAGGATCCACGTCGAAGAAGTTGAAAGAGAGGTGGCCAAAGACGTTGTGATGATAGCCATTAAAATCGGTTGGGATATCGAATCTCCTTGCATACCTGCTGAGTATGCCTGTGTACACTCGTTGATGCCAGCATCGATCCGCGAGCTCTGGATCCGGGTTCCTAGGACACATTGAGCTTGAGAAAATCATCATCCGGTTCGACCTTGACGCGCACCAATTGGCCTCAAGCAAGTTGCCCACGTGCCAAATGTTCGCATAGGGCAAGAAGAACAGGGTCGGCTTGTCGGCAGGCCTCCGGAAGTGCTCGTTGGCAGGCAGGACCTGGAGGCCCAGCATCTCCAGGGCCAAGAGGTCCGCAGGCGAGAACACAGGATCGTACAGCTCGATGTCTCCAATCTGGTCAGGGAAGTCGCGTTTGAGGAGAATCGCGAGTGCGAGCTGGTACTGCGAGTTGTGATTCAACTCGGGGCTGCCAAGGGCATAGATGACCATCAGGATTGGCTTCAAGTCCGGCCCAAGGACCCGATCCAGGTGCCTTCGGAACTCCAGGTCGTCTCGGAAGAGGCTGGCGACATGGCCATAGTACTTGGTCTTGGCCAAGTCATGGGCGGTGATCAGGATCTCCTGCTGGATTCTTGTCGCTTCATCCTTGACTTCGGGGTTAACCATGTTTCCGTTGCCTCCTGTGTCTTTGCTTTTGTGTTTCTCAGGAGAGCAAGTTCGCTTCGATGAGAATTATGTATGTGCGTGAGATGGATAGACTACCATAAATGGATGATACGGGAAGATATTAATCATTCTCTCGTTTTAGGCTTTGGATTCTTTTTTATTTGAATCGTTATTTGAATGGTTAATACTCTGAAAAATCCCAAAGTGTATATCTATGACAAATTTATCCCAAACTAATTATGTATGTGCGTGAGATGGATAGACTACCATAAATGGATGATATGGGAAGATATTAATCATTCTCTCATTTTAGGCTTTGGATTCTTTTTTATTTGAATTGTTATTTGAATGGTTAATACTTTGAAAAATCCCAAAGTGTATATCTATGACAAATTTATCCCAAACTAATTATGTATGTGCGTGAGATGGATAGACTACCATAAATGGATGATACGGGAAGATATTAATCATTCTCTCGTTTTAGGCTTTGGATTCTTTTTTATTTGAATCGTTATTTGAAGGGTTAATACCCTGAAAAACCTCAAACTAGTATACCTATGACAAATTTATCATAAACTAATTTTTGACCACAAAAAACTTCAAACTCATACATCTTTGACAAATTTACCCAAAACTGGTATACTTGTGACAAATTTATCATATGTTAGTTTTTGTTAAATTTTACTGTCAAATTATTAAGTTGAATGACATGTGACAGTTGACTAGTCTACTAATTTGTGATTTTACTCTCCATCTGTCATAGTTATGCAATTTTTATGATTTTTTTGTAGTATTAATCCAATTTAACGGAGGGCATATTTGTCACAAATGTACCGGTTTATGGTTTTTGGCAGTTAGATAAATTAGTTTTGAGTAAATTTCTTACAAGTATACTAGTTTGAGATTTTTTATGGTCAGCTAGGGTAAATTTGTCACAAGTGTACCAGTTTGGGCATTTTCATGATTAAAAAATTAGTTTGGGTAAATTTGTCACATGTGTATAAATTTGGAATATTTCAGGGTATTAACCCTTATTTGAATTCAAGTTCTAAATCAAAGTTCTACACATCACTTATTTAAGTAGTTTAGTCCTAATTCTGTGTACATGGTGTATCCTTGGCCGAGCATCTTAAATTTTAACTTGTCGTGTTTTAGGTTGACAATTAACTCTTGTAACACGCGCACTTTAACTTTTTGTTAATTTTGATGGATCTTGTTCATCATACGGTCTAGTCTATTTTAACATATGAAATGTAACTGGTGCAAGAAGAGGATTTTTTTTTTTGGGGAATTACCAGCTTCATCTTCTTCTATATATTTGTTGTCATTGGAGGTCTTCGGATTTCCCCCCTTGCAAGATCAGATACTTCCTTACAAACGCCCGAGATGACACTGGAGGACGAAGCTAGGAAGGCTCTCGCAGCAGATCGAAATCACTATTACAGACTTGAGAGCAAGATGAATTCTACCACGCCGACATGTCTCTAGTGTTAAATTGTCTCTCGAGTTTGAGCCCACACTTGAAATCTGGCCCCGAGCATTAAAGTGCGTCAAAAATCGAAGGGGAAGTCCTGGTCCAGAATCGGACTTACTTGCTCGATTCGGTGGATGCAAAAATGGGAATGTTGGACCTGGACAGTCGAACATACAAAAGGGTTGCATGCTATGAAAATTCAAGAGGTGGATTTTGCCTTTTGAACTTCTGATTGCCTTTGCCCAACCCTCATCAATTGAGCAATCCCGGGGAGTAATATAGAGCCTCGAATTAAATCGTTTCTTCAATAGAAAACCCTGGACAGTGCAATTGGTAAAAGGGAACCTCCTGTTCTTTCCAATAAAGAATGGTGCAATTGTTACCACAAAAATCTCTTTCAAAGAATGGGCAACCCGAGAGTTTTGGAAATTATACGATTGAAAGTTTATTGTAATATGGAATCTTTTATTTTTGTTTTACGACATTTTCATTATAGTTATGCCAAATCAGCATGGCCTCTTTTGATTAAAATGATTCATACTTTTCATATATTATGAAACGTCACGACATCATAAACTATATAGCATTGCATTCTTACAATGTTTTTGGACTTGCTCGTGGTAGAAACACCATGGGCCTTTGTATAATATCATAAAACCACAAAAGAATTGCATTTGCACTTGGATGCGACTAAACATTGTGAAGTTGTAAAAGACAAAAATTATTTGATCATGTTTTGCTTTTTTAGTTTCATACGGGCAACATGTTATAGGTCAGAAGTTTGTGCTCTAGGACCTTTTGGACTAGAATACAATTATATGTTTACTATAAGCATAATAAAGTTAAAAATCTCTATTCTAAGACATTCTATACCAGGTTTCAATGGAATATTATATACCATTTTCAATATATCATTAAATAAAAATTTCACGTTGACGTCTTGCACTCCATTACTATGTAATGTCGGCAAGATTTTCATGAGCGTTGACACAATTGACCATTTTAAATGAGATGATGAGCTATCCACACTAAAAATTAGAGTAATATGAAAATGACGGATGCCCTATCCTTGTAAAATGATGTAATATAAGCCCCACTTAGTTGCAATGTTCAATATGCATCAAAATATGTTTCCTTTTGAGACCGAATAATCAAGTTACCTGATTTCTTGGGGGAAATTAAGGGGAAGAGATGGCTTAATCACCCTAGTAAGAATAACAGTGACGAAGCCATCACGTACTTAACCTTCTTACAAAAATATCAATGAGTAAATACACTTCATATGTTTCCTAAACTTTTTGCTTCCCTAACTCCAAGATCCAAGAGAAGTATCAACCATAGTAATAGGACACACATGGGCAGAAGTACAGCCCAAGTGCCATAACTTGGCACGGAGGGACACTTAAGTGCCAAAACTTTAAAATGGTACACTTGAGTGCTAGTTTTGAAGTTAAATGGGACACTTAAGTGCCACTCCGGCGAAAATCCGGCCAAATGGCTGACATGGTGACTTTCCGGCGAGTTTGGTCCAAAACGGCGTCGTTTTGCACGCTGACGTGGCGGAGAAAATGCAAAAACGATGCCGTTTCGTGTCTGACGTGTAAATAATAATATAAAAATTAATTTTATTTAAAATATTCAAAAATTAAAAAAAAAAAAAGAAATTAAGAAAAATTTAAAAAATTAAGAAAAATTTTCAAATTTTTAAAAAATTTAGAAAATTTTAAAAAATTAAGAAAAAAATAAAAAATAAAAAAAAGGGGGTCGAATGGGGCGGGCGAGGGCTGAGCCCTCGCCGCCACCGCCTCCCGCCGTCGCCGGAAGGGCTGGCGACGGAGGGGGAGGGTCGGCCGGGGTCGTCGGCCCTCGGCCGACCGACGACGAGGGCCGCGAGCTCACGTTGGATCGCGACCCTCGCCTAGATCTGGGCGAGGGCTCGCAGGCCCGCCGACCCTCCCCACTCCGTCGCCGGCCCTTCCCAACGGCGGCGGGGAGGCGGCGAGGGCTCGCGAGCCCTCGCCGGATCCGGGCGAGGCGCGACCCTCACCCTAGATGCGGCGCGGGCAGCGACCCGCTCACATCCGACGAGGTTTCGCGGGCCCTCGCCGCCTCCCGCCACCGCCGAGAAGGGCCGGCGACGGAGTGGGGAGGTTGGCCGCCGACCGGCGGTGAGGGCCACGAGCCCTCGCCGCGATCCGGCGAGGGCTGCGGTCGGCCGGGGCCGCGACCCCAACCTACCCTCCCCTTTGTCGCCGGCCCTTCCCGGCGACGGCGGGGAGGCGGCGACGGCGCGAGGCTCAGCCCTCAGCCGCCCCATTCGACACCCCCCTTTTTTAAATTTTTAAATTTTCTAAATTTTTAATTTTTTTTTAAAAAATTTTCTTAATTTTTCTTAATTTTTTTAATTTTAAATAAAATTAATTTTTATATTATTATTTACACGTAGACACGAAACGGCGTCGTTTTTGCATTTTCTCCACCACATCAGCGTGCAAAATGACGTCGTTTTGGACCAAAGTCGCCGGAAAATGGCCACGTCAGCCATTTTGCCGGATTTTCGCCGGAGTGACACTTAAGTGTCCCATTTTACTCCGATATTGGCACTTAAGTGTACCGTTTTAAAGTTTTGGCACTTAAGTGTCCATCTGTGCCAAGTTATGGCACTCCAGGTGTCCCAACCTTGACACACATGTGAGTTATGTTAGAGAAGTCTCACATCTCTCACATCGAAAGATTAATGTGGTGTGGAATTGTTAATATATCTTAGTTGACTTATAACTTAGACTTAAAGCTTTTGAGTGAAGGTAAGAGTGAGCAGTTTCAGATTCTGTATAAAAAACTTGGAACTTACCCGTTAAATTAAGTTTCTCATTTTTTGAAACCTAAAACCCATCCTACATACCCTAGAACTAAGAACCTACCCTATCATAGGTTCTAAGGTCAATTCTAAGGTCTATTCAGATTTCACCTATAAAATTAATTAAATGATTGTGGTGAAGTAAAACCTTTAATGATCACCATTTGTTGCTACAATTCACTGACTATAGCTTATATTTAGACATACGAAAAATATGAATATTAATAAAGTAAAAGTGTCAATCGTAAAATGGAAGTTTAGACTAGTGTTTCCAAATTATATGTTCTTAATTGAACGACATAGAATATCGTAGGATTGTGCAAAGACATGGAACAAGAAAAACTTTAAAATTTGTTTCAAATTTTAGGTTACAGATTATAGGTTCTAGGTTCCAATTTTCAAGTTCTGCCAACTAAGAACCTGAAACCTACCGATCAAAATAGGTTATTCATTTTTTGAAATCTAGAACCTATCCTGCATATCTTGAAACTTTGAATTTGTATGTTTTCACTAGTCTGGTTCTCAAGTCCCAAATTCTACCCTGAAACCATGCTCATCCTTAATGTTACGAGTTTGAACTTGGGCTCCCTCTCAACGATTTCCCTAGGTGAAGGTATCGGGCTTTTGTTACGCACTCCCAACAAATGGTATCAGAGTCGATGGTTGATTAATGGCCTACTCTCAATGTGTATCGATGTTTGGAAAATATCTTGAGGAAGAATGTAGTGATCAACGCAGTTTTCGAGGAGGTGGCCGTTGTGGTGTAGCAATGTGGGCCCAATGATAGACTTTATGGTTCGGTCTGAAGAAAGATACTAGGGATGAAGTTGGGCGTGTGGGCCTAGTGACATACTTCATGGTTTGGTCTAGAGATATAGACCGGTAATGAAGTTGGGTGTTCAATATTTAACTTGAGATTAGTTGATGAGAATGATACTCAAATTAAGGGGGAACAAACCTAACATTGGAGTTCACACTTGAGGGGGAGATTGTTAGAATACATGTGTGAGTTATATTAGAGAAGTTCCACGTTAGAGAATTAATATGGTGTGGAGTAGTTGTTATATCTTAATTGAACCTCAATAGGCTTAAGTTTTTTAATGAAGGTGGGTCCAATTGAGTATGTTGACGAGCTCGAACTTGGGCTCTCTTCTGGCAATCTCCCTAGGTGAAGGTATCGAGTTTCCGCTGCACACTTCCAACATGCAAGTATTGAAATATTGAGATTTGATACCATGAAAAAATTCAAATAGATTCCCCGTGCTCCAATTACCCCAAACAATTTTTGTATCACGGAAAATATTCAAATTACACCCATATTAATAAGTAGAGCAAATTGACGTCGATATATTGCTCTAGAAACACTGTATAAGATTAAGAAAATGATTAATTTTTTTTCTAATTAATGTAAAGATATATGTCTAATTAATGTTAAGGGAAGGGGGAGGCAATGGAGCTTTATGATGATGTCGCTTAACCATGAAATCTCATTCTAGCCAATTTTTTTCCTAGTACTTATAGATATATGTATTAGAATTTTTATAGACAATATTGTAAGAGAAAAGGAGTGACCAAAGAAACATGTGGAAGAAAGAACGGCATAACTGAAAGCGCCATTCGCACGGTGGTTCAGTTGAAAAGTGCAATCCCTTTGGGAACAAGGCTTAAAACTTCAGCAAGAAGTTCCAAAAGGTTTTGTCATTTCTATTTCCATATGAGGACAGTAATGGAAGTCTAATCTCTATCATTAAAGTGTGCAAAATTGTTGTTCCCAATTGATATTAATGAAATAAAATAATTGGCATATATATCATAAATATCTGCATAAATTTCCAAAAACTTCTATATATCGTACGTCATGAATCTTATGATGTCTGAACTTTGTTGGTGTCCCAATTGGATATATCCTCACTCTAAAGGGAAGACAAACTTTGTGATTATACAGCACTGAATAATGATACTTGCTGATTTTGAATATCTTCAGTTGTTAGAGACAAATCGCAAAATCTCACCCTAAAATTTCCCCCTCCCTTGTTCAAACACACCCTTGACACACAAGGTATCTTTTTGATAAGTTGAGGGATGAGATTGAACAAATTGAAAGTTTAAGACAAATTGAACATTTCAGAATAGTTCAAGAATCACATAAAATAAATTATAAATTCAAAGATTATATTATACGTTAGGTTAAAGTTTAAGGACTATTAGTGTCATTTCTCCAATAGAAAATTTGGAGTATAATTAGAGTTTTGTGGATATTAGGATAATGAGACTAATGATGTTTATCTAATAAAAAAATGCTCCACTAGTGTTGAAGACTTGATGCATAATTTAAATTCCTAGTTTTGATTTATAGGTTGCAAGAAAGATTCATGCATGCTCCAATATTGATATATTGTTCTACAAACGTAATGTTGATTACATAAGATGATTTTTTTTTCTAATTAATATAAAGAAACATGTCTAATTAATTTTAATGGAAGTGGGAAGCAATCAAGCTTTACGATGATGTGGCTTACCCATGAAAAGTTCTACCCTATTTTCTTGGTACTTATCTGCATGTTGGAAGCCCAGAGACAAATAGGAAGCCAAAAGGAGTGAATGATGAAACACGAGGGGAAAGAGCAACTGAAAGTGCCATCGCCATGTAGGTCCAGGATAAAAAGTGCAACCCTTTGGGAAGAAGGGTAGAACTTCAGCGAGAAGGCCCAAAATCTAATGTTATTTTTATTTTCATATGAATACCCTAATGGTCTAATCTCAATCATTAAAGCATGCAACATTGTCTTTTTCCCCAACAAAATTAATAAAATATGATATTTGGTCTTGCTGAAGTTAAGATCATAGGCATAAATTCTTTGTTTGATGCACATAAAATTCCAGAAACTTCTATACATCATACCTTACATCAACTACATGTCCATGCATGTATGTTAGGATGCCTGAACTTATTGGATTAATCCCTAATCCTAAAAGGTTTACAAACTTTTTCATTACATAGTAGTGAATATTGATACTGATTTTGATTGACTCTAAATCCATAGAGACAAATCACCAAATCTCACACTAAAATTTTTGCCCTCCCTCATATAAACATATTATTTACTCGAAAAGAGAAAATGGGAAAGGTTTCTTTTTGCCAAAAAAGAAAAATTGAGTAAAGTTAGGGTTTTGGGGATGTTAGGAAAATCATCCATGTTTTAGAGTTTTTGTGCATAAGAACCATTGACCACATGAGGAAATTGGGCAGATTCGATCACCACAACCAACTTATTCTACGGGTGTCATGAGATTAAAGATGCTTATATAGTAGAAAATGCTGCATTAGTGTTGAGGACTTGATGCAAAATATAAATCCCTAGTTTTTTTTTTTTTTGGGTTGAGGAAAAGATTCATGCATGCCTAGAGAGAGAGAGAGAGAGAGAGAGAGAGAGAGAGAGAGTCATTAGACTTTTGGCATGTCACTTGAATGTTCTCGATCATGCACGGGGTTCAGCAGTCAACTTCATAGAGGAAGCTAAAACATATTCAGACAGAGGATGAGGGGCCAGTAAACTTTGAAAAGTGTGGTTTTACACTTCTCAAGCAAGCGAGACTTACCGACCAAAAAAAAAAAAATCGCAAGGGAGACAACTTTTGAATGAAATGAAAAAACACAAGTGAGGCAACTCAGTTGGCAAGGGAAGGGAAGATTGCAAAAAAAAAAAAAAAAATCTTAGTCATTGAGTCAATGCACAGGTCCACACTATAAATTCCTCACCCTTGGCCAATGCACGGGTCCTACCTCACTTCAAACCCACCAACAAAATCTCAGTCTTTCTGTCTTATTCTTCCTCTCTCTGCTTGCACAAGTTAGTGATACAAATGGAAAACACAATCTTTGAGGCAATGAGAGCACTTCCTCTAGGATTCCGATTCCATGCCACTGACGAGGAGTTGCTGATTCATTACTTGAAGCCCAAGATACTTGGATGACCTCGCAAACGTTAGTTGACATGATACCCGTGTTGGCCGTTGAAGTGGTATCCCAAGATCAACATAGCTAAAAACTCAAACATATTGGAGAAGAAGACAAAGATTTACATACCTAATTTGGAATTCATCATTCTTTATGCGGAATGACGATGATTCAACACTCAGTTTCTTCCCCTCTATGGCCCTCGAATCTTGACGTGATGAGATTGCCCCTCATGGCTTCCTTATGTGAAGTGAGAGAATATTCATGGAAGAATGTGGGTTAGAGGAGGGACCTTAGCACTATTTATAGAGTTTTCGACTGAGTCCTCTCATCATGGGCTGGGCCTAACTCGGCTCATACAAGCTAGACTCATATTCGACCATGAATAAAATCTTATGTCTTACCTTATTAAACCAACCCCGTAAAACGGTAAATTATAATTTCAATTAATGTAACCTACATCAGGAAAACTCTTACATTTTCTCACTTGAGCTATATTAATTGAGACTGTACTGTATGTGTTCACCTTTACGTTAGTTTAAAGACAATTCTTAATAGTAAATCATATCCCATAAATTCTTAAACAACGAATTATGGCGATAACTGCATGTACACACACAGAGACTTTTATGGTCATGAGTATTTTTAACTTTACTGATATGAATTCAACATGATTACGTGACAAATGGATAACACCTCATAAATAATATTTTCTTACCTTAAGTGTCATAGAAAACCATATGTGCCATTAAAGAATATTTTTATGATTCTAATGAACCCACATATGTCTTATCTTTATGGTTAACATTTCTTTATTTGTAATCAAGATATATGCTCAAGGCTGATAACCATATGCCCTTAGCCTTCACTCAAGGCTTACGCGATACCTTGAGATTTCTATTACATATAATCAACTCAATATGGTGCCTTCATCTTTATGAACACTTTATTAAATGTGTAATACATATGTAAGCTTTATTAGAGCAAAATCAAAGTAGCCCCCACTAAATAGTAGCATCCAACAATGCTTCTCAGCCTATGTTCATGACATGTTGTTCAAGTACACAATGGCGAAAGTCTTTAGTTAGTGGGTTTATAACCACACAATCTATGGAAATATGCTTTACTATAGTTTCACCATTCTATATCATCTCTGTGTTGTCAAAAACTTGACCACCATATGTTCAGACCTCTCCAAACCTTTATTGTTGTTGATAAACAACACTAAAGAGTTATTGTATCGATACAATCATATGGGTCTATTCACAAAATCAAATATGGTTAACTACTTAATGAGGTTCCAAAGTCAAATATCCTGAGTAATAGCTAAAAATCATGCTACAGACTCCGTTTGAATGGTAGAGGATGATGCAGATTTCTATTTTTCGCTTTGTCATAATATTGCACCTTCTGCTAATATAAAGATATATTCTGTTGTTGACTTCTTGTCATCTTGATAGCTAGCAAAGTTTGCATTCGAATACCTTGCTAACTCCATATCTTAAATATGTTTGTCAACATATAATTGTTTTGTCCTTTTAAGTATCTTAAAACCTTATTAATAGTAATCCGGTGATCATGTCCTAAACTTAACTAATACTTGCCTAGAAGTCTTGCCGCAAAAATAATATCTAGCTTTATGCAAATTTGAGCATACATGACACTTCTAAATGCACTAGCATAAATCCTTCATTTGAGTTTTTTCAAAATCTGAATGAGAATGCTACAATAGACTCACTTTATTACCCTTAATAACAAGAGTAGTTTCTGGTTTACAATGCTATATGCTGAATCTTTCTAAAATACGATCAACATATGCGATTTGAGATAAATTTGACATACGTCGAGAGCGATCCCTATGAATCTTAGTGCTAAAGATAAAAGATACCTAATCAAGATATTTCAAGTCAAAATTCCTTGACAACATCTGCTTTGTCTTATGCAGTAATCTAATATCATTATTTGCAAGCAAGATATCATTTATATGGAGTGTGAGAAAACTAATTTTTCTTTCACTACTGTCGCGACCCAATTTTTCGGGGTGTGGACCACCTAGGGTTTGGCTAATGGATTGTTAAGCCTAGACTTAATGCGGGCTCTCCCAAGCCCATACCAATTCGCGACTTAGGTTCAAGTTCTTAACATGCAATTGATTTTCAATTAGGAGTCGCCACTAATCTATTTTTTGTGGGTCGATTAGAAACCCAAGCAAAGTAACGGGAGATTTACTTTACTCCTACGAACCAGATTTATGAGTTCGGGGACTTGGTTACGCTAGATTTCTCTAACGCCCTTTCGGTACCTTTCTCTGTTATTTCGAAAAATGTTTGGCAGGCAGCTTGAATTGATTTTAAAATTATTTTCCTAACATGTGAGGCGATCATGCGGGTGCGCAAACCACCAATTTAACATCCAAGAAAGCAATGAATAAATTGCAGGACTTACCTCGTAGCAACGAAAGCATCTGCGTTGTTAGTTTAGAATTCACATCAACAATCCTAAATATGATTTCTAATTAACACGCAATTTCTCTTTTTGTTTTCACTTATTTAATGATAATCATGCAATGCATGCTACTAATCTAAGATGATATGACATGGCAATATGACCTAAGTTGTATGACATGAGTAAAATAATTTCTAAAGAAATGCAATGATTAAATGTGCAATCTAAATTAACCTAATGACTTAATTCTAATGACGGGCAATTTCTAATTAAATGAACCTAGCAACAATCACTAAATGACGTGCATTTCGTGACCCTAACGCTATATGACGTGCACATGATTTTTTTTTTTATTTTCTTAATAAGCATGCAATCTATCCTAATATAAAACTAACATCTTAAGTGAATGCATCTTTTTTGGATATTTATTTAAGGAAGTCGAAATAAATAAATTTCCTATTCTAAACATGCAAAATAATCCTAAAATAAGTAATTCTAACATGAACCTAATCTAACTCAAATGTTTTTTTTATTTTTTTTATTTTTTCCTTTTACGGGAGCGAACAAATAAAGGCATCAAAAACAGCACGGCACCAAATCAAGCAAGATATCATCCATGTCCATTTAATTTTGGGAAATAAATTGACGTATCGTATCTCGCGCATGAGATCGGATTGGCCAATTTCAAATGAAATCGCGAATCGTATCTCGAGCGTGAGATAGGATTGACGATTTTTCCGTGCGATTGCGAGTCGTATTTCGAGCGTGAAATCGGACAATCAATCGTATGCACGTTGTAAAATTAGGAAAATTTCCTAATTCGAGAGATCAAGAGATCTCTTGGATATGGCAATATCGATCAAACATTCAAAGAAATATTGCGATATTACAAATTAGGTAGCGACATATATGAAAATCAAATTGATGGAGAGTCTTACCTAATTCATGATGTCACACGGATGACGTTTCCGAATTCAGATGGATGATGGGTCACGGAAATCATGGTGAGGAAGGCCGGCGATCAGTAGCATGCACGGTTGCTCGGTAATCGTCGGACGCATTCCATAAGACCGAGTATTTGGTATTCTGTTTGAGAACTTCAGCTTCTTTTCACTTTGCTATCAAGCTTCGCCTTTTTAAAAAAGCTTGGGCAAAACAGGACAAACTTCACCGCCTCTTTTGTATTGGGAACGCCCTCTTGTGCCCATTGAAGAATTTGGTGTCAGTTGAGTTGTTCAGAGAATCATCAAAGCGGTTGACGTCGAGGTGTGTATCGGGTTGAGCCGGACTTGGTCCTAGATGCTTCGCCCAATCTGTTGGATGTGAAGACAGATTTGCAAGTTTGGTGGAAACGTGCTGCTGAATGCTTTGGTCGTAGATCATCACTTGCAGGACTTGAGTCTGTGTTTAATGCTATGGTGGTGGATGGTTTGACCGCGTGGACTCAACCTTTCCAGTTGAACGAGTATGTCCTTTGTTCCCAGTTCTCCATATCTCCTGGTTCTGCTCAAAAACCTGCAAAACAGAATATTTATCTAACTTGGTTCGGTGAGGACGCTGTAAGTCTCGATGGTGCTTTATGTCATCATGATGGAGGGCACTGAGCAGCAATTCGTTATGGTGATTGCGGCTAGAAGGAGTGATGTAGATCGGTGCGAGGAAGCAACTCGTGGGTGTCGCTCCGTGCAAGGCGGGAACAGAGCACCGTCGCTGGGAAAGAGTGGCAGCTTCACGGTGGCGTCTTGACTCACGCTCGGTGCTACGTTTATTCTTTTAGCGTGTAGAGTATCTGGTATCAGAAAGAAGCGAGCCCCCCCTTCAATGTGGCCATGGATGCGTCGATGTCGCGGCTGCTCTCTTGCGGTTGTGCAAGCGGCAGGATCAGAGAATTGCAAGTGTTGACCGGCACTGGTATAGAGGACTTGACCGAGGCTCTCCTCTCCAAGATCTCTCTCTTCTCTCGTGTGTTCTCTCTGAAATTATCAATTTGCCGGCCACCACGATTTCTTCAAGGGGGCGTGATGCTCTCTCTTCAATGCTCTCAATTGTGGCTGCCGTATATTTTCAATATGTGTGGCCTCCTTTTATATGCATGCACGAAGCCCCCCACCAAGGAAAGAAAATGTGATAAAATATTATAAAATCTTCACTTTTGTTTTTCTTTCCCCTCTCGGGTGCGCTCAAAATCTGCGACTTTCATGTTTTCGAACGAAGAATATATCACGCCGTGTACGCTTCTTGCTGATACATTACATGAATATATAAAACGTCGACTACCATATCATCCTTTCTTTTTATTCATTTTCATTGGTCAAATTTTCCTTTTATGCTCTTGAATGAATATTGACACGATATTTCTTTTGGTCTTGTTCCGATTGTGAATTTTCCTCCAAATATTTGACGAAGATATCCATTTCTTGTTTGAAATAAAGAAATGCCTTCATATCTATCAAGCTTAAAACCGTTCGTTCGAGTCCATCCACCATCGTCGACCCAATGTGACTGCAATAGAAAAATGAATGCACCTAAAATTATATGTTATGCAATTAATATTTTTTCAGGGATAAAATTAATCCCTAATTTTCTATGCAATAAATAAATGACCGGATCGCCAAAATTTAGGTGTCAACAGCTACCCTTGTGGTATATACATCGATCTACTTTATTCTCAACAAAACTGAATGACGTGACAGCACCATGAAACTTTAAGCACCATTGTCTACAGACTTGCTTAAGGCCATAAATAAGACTTTTTAGTTTACACACAAGCTTACCTAAATTACTTACTACAAAACCTTTAGGTTATGCCATATAGCATTTTTTTATTAATGTATTTATTGAGAAACGAAGTTTTAACTTCATATAACGTAACTCTATGTTAAAATGAGCTACTAATACCATATTCACTTTGAAATAGTCTTTAGAAAAGATTGGGAAAAAGTCGATTTATAGTTCTCACTAAGTGAAACTCTTCTCTACTAGTCTAAGTTTAAATTTCTCAATATTTCCTTTGAAATTTCTTTTAATCTTGTACACCCATTTACAACGAATGAGCTTGTGACCTTCAGCCAATTTAACAAGCTCCCAAACACTATCATATTTCATAGATTATATTTTATCTTTCATCATATCTAACCACAGATTTGACTGAGGACAAGAAGCAATGCTTATATAAGTCACTAGATTGATCACGTAGTAGATATCGTAATCATCCTCTCATAGATAGACTATATAGTTTGGTGGTATAACTGAATGTCTTTCTTTAGTAGATCTCATAAGTGGAGCTATTGCAACCACTTCATCCTGCACCTAAGAGGCTTGACAAACTTCATTAGGAATTGTATCTATAATAATATCTTGAACCTCAACAGGCTTAGTCTGTAGTGTGGAATATTCTACAATTGTCTGTATAAGCAAAGCCAAAGACATAGTGGTTCCCACCATACTATTATCTTTAATAATCTAAAAACAACTATCCTCTGCAGTATTGTCAAATTCCAAAAACTTCACTATTTGTGATTCCATAATTCTTATACCTCCATTGGAATCATAAATTAATATCCCTTCAAATGACCTGAGTAAGATACAAAATAACACCGAGTGGTTCTGCAGTCCAACTTAATATTAGATTATATAACCTTACTTCTACAGGACACTCTAAACCTTCAAATGGTTCAAGTTATGTTTATGTTTAGTCCAGTACTCAAAACGAGTTAATGCAACATATTTGGTAGAAATATGGTTTAATACATATTGAGCTATTTCACCCCACAGAAAACCTAATAAATTTTGGTGCAATTACGCCTTTTGGTCACACCAATTTATTCAAGATTTGTTTAGTATAGTAAACTAAGTTTCCATAACAAAATCTTCCAAGTATTTGACAAATGACCCTTTAAGCAATCCAACATTGCCATATTTGTCAAAATATTCACCACTACAGTCATATCTGACAATCTTTAAGATTTATCCCAATTGTTTCTTGACTTTAGTTCGAAAGAACTTGAATCTATCCAAAAATTCAGAATTTTCTTTAATCAAATATAAAAGGAATAGTCGTCAGTGACTGTGTTAAAATAAAAATTCATATACAAAGTTACCATATACGGTCCATTAATATGAATGTGAATGACCTCCAACAATTTAGGACTTTAGACTTGCAATTTTCTTCTTTATCTTAATCATATTACTTCTACAATAATCTACACAAGTCTTTAGGTAACTTTTAATAGTAGACAAAATGTCAACATTATCAGTTTTTCTACTCTTTCTTTAGACATATGATCAAGACGATTATACTACAATACATAAGACTGTTTCTTAGGTAAAGGTCTATTGAAAACAATCTTTTCAATTGTAAAAATGACATACATATCGTCGGGAGATCAGCATAATTGATATAATCCATTTGACATATTGCAGCACCCAACTTTATTTTGACTTGGAAGACATAAATATAGCATTGTTCTTTACTTCAAAAGAATAGTCACACACTTTCAAACATGATACGGAAACTAAGTTCCATCTAAAAGAAGGTACATAAAAGAAAAAAATCAAAATCAAATGCAAATCAGAATCCAAAATCTAAAATCAAAACAATATCTCTCACTAACTCAATGTTAAATATTGAGTCCTATGATGAGTGATGGTTTATCATGATTTGGCTTCCTTAAATTTATGAATCCCCTTATGGTAAACAACATAATTTGTTGCACCACTATCTAGTCACCAAGAACCGGATGAGACTTTCAAAAGGAATTGAATTCACAAATGAATGCCAAAGAATCATTAACTCCAAACTCATGCTTGGATAACTAAGTTTTTTAACAAAAATAGCAAATGACACCGTTTCTTTTAAAGGGTGATATCATGGGACCAGATTATCAGAATGATCAGTGGTTTCATAAGTTCATTTATGAGTATAATTTTGAACTTCATATCTATCATCCTTAGGATGTAATCCTTAACCTCATCAGAACTATCATACCTCATGTTGAAGAATCCTTGCATTTATCCCAATCTCGCCAGAATATAATTTTAAGCCATCGAGGCTTCTATCATCCTTTTAGTAGTGTAGTTAGCTAGTAAACCATTTTTAGGTGTTCCTAAATAGAACGTCTCATGGATAACGAACAAATTTAATTGCTCTTTTCCTAAGCAACAAAAAATACTTTCTAATTACATATCACTAACAGTGAGATTACTAGTTTATTCTAAAAAAGAATAATATGAACATCTACCAATTTCATCCCAAATAGAAAATCCTCCTTTCACTACTTAAAATTTGATTTAGTAAGAATCTCAATCATAATGGAGTTGCCATTATAGAGAAGATGACTTAATAACAAATAATGTATGCAATTGGCATCATATGAGTACTGTGTAACTTGAAAATTTTATAAGTACACATCTCAAGAACTACACGCATCATCATATAAATACCTTTGAGCAACATATATGACATGCAATTGTAAACTCCCTATATGATAGCTATCATGAGAATATATTCTAACTTTTTACGAATTCACCACCTTTGGATTTATGAACCACTAGAATTAGTTACTCCTCAACCATATGCTATACATGCATCCCTTCATGAACTAACACACAATCACCTATTTTGGGAATATGACCATGCATTAGAACATGAGACATTCCATCATAATATAAGATTGATATGTTTCAAATCTAATCAAATGTGCAACTTTGGCGGTCACAATCCAATTGAATCATTGGAACTCTCTCATACTAGGGATATAAACTTTATTACTCACATTTACCTTATATATGTGATTTTAAACTTGATGACAGGAGCAATTTGTCACTAAAATCACATGTCATGCCAATCACATTGCTCTATTCATTAATACATGCTGAATCTTATACATGTTATTAATGAATTAATGCTCTACACATTCTTATGCGAATGTAAGCACACAATGCATTTCCAAGAACATAGAGAATTACATGAAAAATACACAAAAAATGTCTCGAAAATCCACAAATTTAGGGTTCCATATGCATTTTCATATCCTTAAAAGGGGATAAGTACACTAATGGTGCCATAAGTTGTGTACGGCGCTCACTTTGGTGCCAAAAGTTTCCGTTGGATCACTTAAGTGCCAAATTTTTTTGAAAAACGCTCACTTTGGTGCCAACTCCGATCGGGTTGGCCGAAAATCCGACGTGGCACTTTTTTATTAATTTTTTAAGCTGATGTGGCTCACTGGAAAACACAGTCAGCATCCTAATACCAAAACGACGCCGTTTGGTGTCTCCCCCAATTCAAAACCCTAATCTCCGGCTATCGCCGTCCTCGACGGTCCTTGCGCTTGGCGGCCACGGCTTCGACCCCAACCCTGACGATGGCCACTCAACGGCAACGACTCCGACCTTGACCCCGACCCCGACCCCGATGATGGCCACTTGGCGGCCGCAGCTCCGACCCCGACCCCGACCCCGACCGTGACGATGGCCACTCGATGGCCACAGCTTCGACCTCGACCTCGAGCCCAACCTCGATGATGGCCACTTGGCGGCCGTAGCTTCGACCCCAACCCCGACCTCAACCCCGACGACGGCCACTCGGCGGCCAAGTCGAAACCCTAATTTCAATCCCTAACGAGTTAAACGGCGTCGTTTTTGTGAGGCCATCCATGTAGGACGGCAAAATGATGTTGTTTAAGGCCTTGTCGATTTTTTTTTTTAAAAAGCCACGTAATTATTTTGGCCAGAATCTTTCGCCGGTAGTCGGAATCTTTCGTCGGTGGCACCAAAGTGAGCGTTTTTCCTCCGATTTGGCACTTAAGTGATCCGACGGAAACTTTTGGCACCAAAGTGAGCGTTGTACACAACTTATGGCACCATTAATGTACTTATCTCTCCTTAAAAGTATCAAATATACAAAATAAATACACCACAATATAGAGAATCTCTATACAAGCACGTTGTCGGAATGTGTGGCACGTGAGCTACACATGCTCGCTTGTTGAGCCGATTTGGAAACCAATTTGATTGGGTTCGATCGGTCCAACTGGTCAATGATTCAACTAGCCGACGGTCTAACCAGTCAATAATCAACCCAAGTCGAGTCACCCAATCAAATCGAATTGGGTCAGCCTGATCAACATGGGTTAGGTTGACCCAGTCAACCGGTTCAACCGAGTCAGGGTCACAGGTCGCTCAATGACATCACATGCCACGTTTCAGACGCACGTAAGGCAGTGACACGTAATGTCATCACGACATCATCATAGACACATGTCTAAGTCGGTGACTCATGTCTACAAATGACGTCATGACGTCATTTGCCCTTAAGGCCGTTCACGTGCCAGGTAAGTGAGTGCGCATGCGTGCAAGCCCACCCGGCGGCACGTGGTGTCGACGCCAAGCACCTCCTTGCGCATGCAGGTGCGTGAGGCAGTTTCCGGCCTCTTCTAGAGTCGTGTAACCTATCAAAATGCTTGTTTCAACTAGAGGAGTCCAAATATGTGATCAAAATGCACTTTTACCGAACCAAAAATCACGAAAATGGGCAAAACAATCCTAAGCTAAGTTAAGTCCGAAATGACCATGGGTAGCAGATTTGGCCTCCACTGGAGGCACGCCACCCACCAAATTGCTTGGCTCAACAAGACGAATCCGTATATGTGATCGAAATCAAATTTCAACGGATAAAATTTCTGAAAATGGGCCAAATGTAACAGTTCAAGTTCTAGGCTACGAGACTATGATACCAAATATTAGATGTCGAAGTGGCATCCCAAGATCAACGTAGTTATAAACTCGAGCATACTAGAGAAGAAGACGAAGATTTGCATAGTGATTTGGAATCCCTCATTCTTTATGTGGAATAGCGACGATTTGATGCTCAAGTTCTTCTCCTTTATGGCTCTTGGATCCTAGTGTGATGAGACCACCCCTCATGGCTTCCTTATGTGAGGTAAGAGAATGTTCGTGGAAGAATGAGGGTTAGAGGAGGGACCTTAGCACTATTTATAGAGTTTTCGGTTGGACCCTCTCGTCACGGGTTAAGCTTAACTTGGTCCACACAAGCCAGACCCATATTCGACTATCAAAAAACTCTTATGTCTTACCTTATTAGATCATTTCTGTAAAACGGTAAATTACAATTTTGATTAATGTAGCCTACATTAGAAAAACTCTCACAACCCAAGATCGACATGTGCGAATTTGAATCTTGGCAATTGCAAGCCATGTTCGGTCACAGGTTCAACGGTAGGGAGTTGTTTTTCTTTTGTTGCGTGAAGCGCAAGTACTCAAAGAGCAAGTGCTTCGACCGAACAACTGAAGCTGGTTATTGGAAAGTGACCTGCAAGGAAAGCGCCATCATGAGCGAGGACACTGATGCGCTGATAGGAATCAAGAAGACACTGGTGTTCTACACAGGCCGTGTGCTTAAAGGTGAAAGGACCAATTGGGTCTCCCATGAATACTACCTGAATCCCAAGTGTTTGGGCCATAACGAAGACGAGGTAACGTTTTGGTTCTCATTCATTTGCACAACTGAACTGGTTATAAGCAACATTCGAGATATGCTTTTTACAGGTTGTCTCTATAACTAATGTTGTTCATGATATATGTTCAGATGCTACCTTACGTGGCATGTAGGATCAAGAACAAAAAAGAGAAGAAGCTGATGACAGGTCATGCTCCAACAGCCAACCCTCAAGTTTATTCAAGCAGCCCTCGCACATACACTAGCAATACATCGGAGACCCCTGTGAATCAAGAAGGGGACTATTCCAGCTTCTGTAACTCCCCCAACGATGAAGTTGTAGATAACCAAGAAGTAGTCGATGCTCAACCCGGGGTGAAAGATGTGCATTTTATTTTGTAGAACTTACTAAGCATGGGGTTCATTCCCAACTCCCAAGACTTATAGAGCATATCCAAGTCACAAAGACTCATTGGTTTTCTTTGGCCAAAATACTAGTGACTGCAACATCACATAAGCAATATCGGGGGCACTATATTTGTTTCATACTTCGAGATTGTTTCCGTAAAGTTACTTAAGATGGATTGCTTTATATGATCTGCATTGTTTTGGATGCAGACGTTAGTGGGAGAGTTGATGGTGAAAGGGCTAGTATGAACACCTAGTGGGGGGGTGAATATGTGTTAAAAGAATTTTTTTTTTGGAAACGTTTATAAACACTTTTTCTTTCGAAATGGAATCTACAAAGTAATGGATTAGAGCAAGTTCAATAATTAAATAAGTTTATGAATAAATAAAAAAGTTCAAGGAAGAGAATGAGAACACAAAATTTATAGTGGTTCGGCTTAGATCAAGCCCACGTCCACTCTTCCGCGCTGACAGCCTATTGGTTGAAATCCACTATGAATCAAAAGAGATTTTACAGTTTTATGATCTTGGCTTCACAGTGCGGAGACTCTACTACACTCTTGCGAAGTCTCACAAGTATTTTCTTTCTTTTTTTAGTACAAATTGAGCTCGACAATTGAAATAACAAAGAACTAGGAAGCTTCAGACTTTGAAAATTTTCTTTTATGCTCTCTTTCTTTCGAACAACTAGCAAGTTTGCCTTAAATACTCCTTCATGCCAAAACGACCGTTGATACTTTCCAAAGAAAGTCTTCCAATCTACCCGTTGGACAGCAATTAAGGAGATTTCGAGTTGTTTGAAGATCAAGATGAAAGCCCGTCAATCTTGTTCGCCCATACAATTATGATCTTCATTTCCATAAGTAGAACTTTTCAAATATACTCGCCATTCAAAAGCTTTGATTATTCAAATTGATTCCAATAAGGATAATTGATCATATAGGTGTTATATCCAGCCATAAGGTCTTCCAAAAACCATACGAATAGAATCCTTGAAGATAATCTTGCATCTAGATAATTCTTCATTCTTCGGTCTGGAAACTGTCGATAAGGACAGACTTTGAGATTAAAGTCTAGCGGTCTTCAGACTTTGACAGTAGTCTGAAAATCTTCAAACTATAACACTTGAGTTTGCAAGTTTTCAGACTAGTCTTTTGGAAAGGTTTTGTTAGCTTCAAAACAATAAAGGAGTTTTCTCTAACAGATGGAATCGCTCCCTCCATTGCAGCCACTGAATGACATTTTATCATACTACAACACCACTCCAACCTATCAGCCCCAGGCAGGAGCATAGGAAGGATGGTCGTCCTTATTTGATTTCTCATATGACAAAAATGGCAATGAGCTTTTCTTACCTTTACCATAATAATAATAATAATAATGGCAATGAGCTAGACTATGGCTACATGCCATCTTCATATATAGCAATTTCGCAAACTAGTCCAGTTCTGACAAGGCTACGTCTGAGGACTTCTATCGTACAACGTGTGACGATGGTCGAATAAAATTGCAAGGAGCGTGTGTGTTTTTACTTTGTAATGTATTTAGAATTGTTGAGTGTGGCTTCTGTGGTGAAGTGAAACATAGGAAGTTTCATACTTCGTAGGTGTCTTAGGCACCAGTGGCCGTTGCTACCGAGAAAATCACATTTTGGTCAGTTTAAATAGAACTTTTTAAAATTTATTGTAACTCGTAATTACTAAAAACTGTTATTAGTTCGCTTCTCTGCAACAAGAATGTAAACATGTGTATAACTATTCTCTTGGATCAAGAGTTTTGAAAGAAAGGAAGAGAAATAATCGAATTATGTGTATAGGACTCACCACATAAAAGAAAATTCACAATAAAAAAATTCACTATGAAAATTTGTCATAGCTTAACATTATGGTTTCAAAAGAAGTCGGTCAATATCAATCACCATAAGTTAATGATACTGATAATTTACATTGATCAAAACTTATACAAAAAAGCAATTCTAACTTCCAAAGTTTGAAAATTCGTATCCATTTTTCATTTACTATGTAGTATGTATAATCTACGTCTTATAGAAAGTTCTCTATAATTGAATGCAATACAGACTAATAGCAGATGTATGAGATCAAAATTAATATTATGCTGACATAATCATCCTTTTCTAGAATTTGATAGAGCTCACTCAAATTTACTTTAGATTGAGTCATAAAATTTCTTATAAATAATATTAACTTGATGATTACTATTAAAACTTTAAAAAAAAAATGACAGTAATTACGTTGAAAACAAATCATTACCACCTCGTGGATTGGCCTATGATTATGAGCGGCTTCTTTTACGACAAGTAAATCCATTTTGAATGACGGGACAAAAAATAATCCATTTTGAATGGGTGAAATCATAATTTATAGAAAAAAAATACACAAGTCATTTCAAAATTTAGAAAAGGTCACCTTTTATTGAAAATAATAATAAAAAGAGAACAGAGATTATAACGCTGAAAACGTTAGCCGTTGGCTTAAATCCACAGGTTCTTTCAACCGAATTACTGATTGGCTTCGCGAGATCTTTTAGCCCATTTCACCTCTTATCTTAGAGGAAATCTAAACGCGTAGATCTTGCGTGGTTGCACCTTCCTTAGCCAACACCATCGCGGCCTCGTTGGCCTCCTCGTACACGTGATAAATCACCATCTTCATCCGTGCCACGGCCTCGAGGATGTTGTCCACCGCTTCCTTGACCTTCCGCGGTGGCTCCGGCCTGGAGTTGGCCCATCTTGGGATGCTGAGATCCGTCTCTTCCACCACCAATCGTTTCACTCCTCCAGGAACGTCTTCCAGCAGCCTCATGCCCATTCTCAGCGCCTCGGCATTCGCCACCATGGTGTCCGCTGGCTCGTCGAGGCTGCAGCTGTACGTTGCGACCACGTCCTTGTACTTGTCATGGAGGATCCCGCCACAACCCGCAGGCAAGACCCTGTCGCAGGCTTTGCCGCTGAAATTCAGCTTCAACCAACCTTCGAAAGGCGGCGTCCACTCGCAGCAGTGTTGCTGAGGAAAGCGGTATTCACTCAGCTGACCGAGGTCCTCCAACTGTTGCCAAAAGAACTCCAAGAGGCTGCAAATTGAGTCCATGAAATCAGAAGCGGTTAGGAATTGCAGTCTACCGGAATGAATCAAGCTCGCGTCATCTCAATCCAAGCTGAAATATAAACAACTTTGATCTCTCAAGTATAAGTTCCGTCTCATGCACCTTCATATTTCATACGAAAATGTTCTTCCTCGAAACAACGAACGGTCTTGCTCAATGGACTGAACCTCCCTTTGAAGTGACTAAATAATTAAAATTGTTCGAATTCAGTGCAACAAAGGCAGCGACGAAGGCACAGCAGATCATTTTTCAAGAGCGAGTATTGGAGTTAGGTGAAGGCTGAATTGAACTAATCCATTTAAGTTGCTGTTTATGTTTGCAAGGACAAAAACAATCGAAGATGTTGGGGTGAAAGAGATTAGGAGACCTTCATGTGCAAGGATTCTGTTCACATGTAACACGTTAAAATTGGCATTGCTTAGGGCACGAATGATAACCATTTTAACCAGATTGATTTCTGGAAGAGAAATAGATTTTTCTATTTCTATTCTTAGATGAGTTTTTAAGTAAAAATACATATTTTATAATGATACAAAATTTTTATTCTTAGAATAGAAATTCGTTTGATAATGACACAAAATTTTTATTCTCATAATAGAAATTTGTTTGATAACGATACAAAATTTCTCCTTCCCGAGCAGTGGCAGATGGTGGCAACGGACAACAAACGATCATAGTAGTGGCGGATGGTGGATGACAAACTGCAATGGTGACTAGTAGTTGCGAATAGCAAATGGTGGACGGTGTGTGATGGAGGTGGCTTGCAACCGGCGATGGATAGTAGGTGGTGCATGATGGACAGTGGGTGGCGGTCAACGAGCGATGACCGAGTGGACATTGGACGGGATGCATCGGTGATGGATTGGTGATCGGCTAGTAGCAAGAACGAATGATGAGAATACTTAATTTCTCATTTCTATTCCAGAAATGGAGAAGAAAATTTTTTTACATCTGATTTCTACTTCAAACATACTTCTGGAGTAAAAATCTATTCCAAAAATAGAAAAATAAAATAGTTTTACCAAATGGATTTTGTCATGAGCTAATCTTGTTGCCTAATCCCTCTTGTGAGGAGAGAAATGTTAGATTTATGAAAGTTTTCTCATGGTTCTCAACCAATGGGAAGTCATTACCTCAACCCCTGGATGAACCTCTTGTGGGTTCCTTTTACAAGGTTGAGAGTTCTTCAAAACTTGTACCCGGCATGACAACAAAGTATCGTGACCCATATCCACACGTTTTACACACCTCAAAAGAGAAGGTTGGGTGCGGATATCGGATTTAAGGATATCTTTACCATGGTAACCCTCTCTCTGGTACTCCTTCCTAAGGATGACATCACTTTATCTATTAGGAATTTTCCACATGCGGGTTTGTTAAACCATAGTGAGTCTTATCAAGACCCGTACTCTATGCAACTGGTTCATTTGTATGGTCTAGTTGTTTATGACAACCTAAAAATAAGACAAAAGTCACAACTAGTCGTGTTTTTGGGAGTCGGCTAGAAACCTAATTGAGGATCGAGAGTGTTCCCTTGATTCCTACACAATTAGATATCTAGGTTTGGGCACTTAGGTTATGCTAATATTTCTATTAGCGCCCTTTCAGTACCTAACAGTATGTTGTGTTTATATAACACGTCCATGCATGTCCTTTTTTACTTTTTCGGGATCTTTTTCCTAAATAGGCGATCATGCGTGGTTGGTCGTTTTCATGCTATTCTATTTCCAAAGAAAATGTAAAGAAAATACCCAATTGAATTGAAAATTGCAAAGTAGCAAGTAAACAAACAAAGAAAATAGTAAATTTACCATGCAATCATAGAAAATATAAAAGATAAATATAATTAAAAAGGATAAGAGGAAGAGATGACCCATAACTCGTCGGGTTTTACACAACAAAACGAACTTGAGACATATGTCGAGGAAATGAATAGTACATAATAATTGTCGGAATGGACATTGACCTTCATTGACTTCATGTCCTCTCCATCTTCGGGATCCTAAATTAAACCTAGTATAGAAAACTATATAACTAGGTATATACAATGAAAAAAAACATACACATTAAAACAATAAAATACACAATATCATGCCAATGTCAATTCTCAAAAGAAATTCAATTTCATAAATCAAATTTGGGCCTTAGGGTCAGCATTTCTCTTTCATGCGTAGGTCCCTCTAAGACACCTACCCAATTCATGATGTGACTTATAGTCATTATCAACCAATTGCATTCTCGCATTGCTAATAACACTTATAAATCCCTAATGAAATGGTTTATATGATCCCGAGATTTTCTTTGATATCATGCATGGACCCTATCATACATTTAAAAATCATATGCATTGCGAGAAATAAACATTCATGTAGGTCTTTTCGATCTTATTTCTCAACTAATCAAACAAATGAGTGAGCCATCAGCAGATCACTTATTACCAATAAACACACGTCAATCACAAAAACAGGCATTTCTAAATGAATAATGTGCTTGTATTCATGGAGGGTACATGATGTCTCAAAGACATCTTTCGAAATCATCTACAAAATGTTTTGAGACAAAGTGATGTCTTGGCTATGAAAGGCATTCAATTGCCAAGACTAGCTAGAGGCTCACATAAATACACTCACAAGCATCATAGACATTTTAAATATAGTCCAAACCACAACTCTTCTTTAAGCCAAATCGAGCTTTGGAGAAGAATTTCTTAATAAATGGTTTTTAGAAACATTACATGTACCAAAGTATTTTTAAATTTTATTTGAAAAAAAAATCGTTGAAAATCATTTAACAATGAATATTGAGGCGTTTAAAGCAACATCCATGAAGATGAAATGATCTAGGTTCATGCACAAACTAACCTAGGAAGTTTACCTAAATAATCACAATTAAGCTCATATTAGGAAATTTCAGAACAAACATATAAAGATTGCAAAATTGGGTAATGCCTAGTGATACTTTGGCAATGAAATTTTTTTCTAATATGCAAGACATGACAACGAATAACTTTTGTGAATATAGTTTTCCTAAACGAGCTACATATGATTTTACAAAAATCAGACAACAAACAACAGCATGTTAGAAAATTGTTAAAACAGCAGAATATTTAGTCATTTTTTACAAATATTTGTCATATCAAAACAGGTTTAAATATCATCACATTTTCACTCAACATAGCCAACATAATGAAAAATACATTTCATTAAGGGATCTAGTGCAAAATCCTTATAGAAAAAATAGAACAAAAATATCAAAGGTTTGTTCAAACAGGGGTTAGAACATGGTCCAAATTTAATTCCCATATCCAGATTCTGATTTAAATTTGAAAATATTGAAATGTGGTCCAAATGATGAGCGGTCTGTGTGAAATTAGTGATATTGGAAATTTCTAAGTATGCCTTACGACTACCTAGGAGGTCTTGAATCCAAACTAGGTCAATTTGGTACTTTAAGATCGAGATTTCTAAAGGTATGCGTGTTAGTAACTAAGAAAAATAGAATATAAGCATGCATAAAAAAACCAGAAATTCATTTAAATAATGCACAAATAGCATGAAAAAATCACATGAGACTTAGGATTGGATGTGATGAAAAATTTAGATAATCATCTAACCCTAAGTTGGCATGCCAAAATGTTATACAATTTAAATTACATTACGAAATGATTCAAGATTTCTAATGATACACTAGAGAATCCTAAGGGTGACGAATACTTTTGTGACACAAATTTAACGTGCAAGATGATGTTAAAATGATATGGTCTAAATATGTACGCAAACATTACAACATGCGGTTTAATTTTCTAGAAGGCATAATAGCAAGATTTAGTTTCTAGATGACTCAAATAAGTATGGCAAATTACATATATGGTAAGATTTCGTTTCAGCATTAACTCCATAGAACGGCTATGATTTCAGCCATCTCAAGACATGCAAAAATTCTACAAAAATCCCACATATAGAATATGCAATGAGGAACATTTCTCGTTCAGAGTTTGAAACCTAAATGTAATCACATGAGTTATAGCAAAAAATGGCAAAATAGAGATGCATATCAAAGCTATATTGTTGCAGCATTTTTTCACATTAACTGCAATTGCCGCATTAGACAACATCAATACTTTACAAATCATGCATCAATTGAATACATTGAGCATGTATTTCATCTTTTCATGAAGGATTTGAGATCAAAGAAACTCATTTATGGGCTCAATTTCACCAAAACACAATTCGGAATAGTGCAAGACAGACTGTCCTATGTTCAGATCTAGGTGATTTGGCCCTAGTTAAACATATCCATAAATTTTGAGAAAATTACAAGACATTTTCCACACAATTACGAGCTACTTTCATGAACAAAAGTTCCTCTAGAAATCAACATAGAGATCAATATAAAAATAACAAAATCCAGAATCAACATAGAGCGGACTAATCTAAGCTCAAATTTGAGTTGTTTTGACCGAGCTATTTTTTTTTTTTGGTAAGGTAAGAATATATTGATTTAAACCAAACAATACAACTCGGAAACTGGCATAAAAAAACTTACACTCAATGAGGTAACAAGCTAGGTCGAGTGGAAGGATGCCAGGAAAAGGAAGCCAAAAGCTACCAAGGTAGCAACAGGAAGCCAAACGGCATCCATGAAAGAGCCAAATAGAAAGAAAAGCTACAAGAAAATACAACCAGACAAGCGAAAATAGCCGAAAGGAGCCAACGGACAAGAACAACACCAACCCTCTGAAAGAAAAGGTAATGAGACCTTGACACGCTAGTAGGCGACAAAACAGCAAAAAGGCCGAAGCACTTAGTCCACAAAGATGGCTGGGTCAATACCCCAAATTCGTTGAGTTCTTGCCCCAAAAGAGAATGCCATTCCTAGTTTTCCAAATAAGATGGCAAAGCGCAGCGAAGGAAAATAAGAATGCCATTCCTAGTTTTCCAACTTTAAGTAGGTGTTTTGACCGAGCTATTCATGTCCAAATATTCCGAAAAAAAATACATAACATACATACACTATAAAAAACAACTTTCATGAAGGAAAGTTCCTCTAGAAATCAACACAAAAAGTTGCACAAAAATAGAAAAGACAGAAAGTAGAATAGAAACAGAATTGAAAATTAACCTAAACTATTGCAGAATTGCTCATCTTTAGATATGTTTTTCAAAAGTCAAACAACACTCTATCAAAGCAAGCGACCTATCGATTCGAAGCTTGTGACATGTATTATCAATGTCTAGAAGGATTCAAACTAAAATAAAGTTGTTTCAGACCTCGTTTTGGCCAAAACAATAAGTCAGTTTAAGGATAAAAAAATGCAAGTTTAAAAGCCAAATCAAGTCAATCATTCAAATTCATCATTAAAAAACAATCAATTGCAGCAAATCATCATCCAAATCCATTAATCTAACATCTAACATAGCATATTAACCTGATATTGAACCCTAACCCTGACTAGTTAATTCGGTCTTGCTTCACGGGGTTCGAGATTGAGATTGTTACATTTTACATGTTTTTGTTGATTTTTACACGATCGAGCTATTGGATCTTCATCAAAACTTAATTGAGGCTAGATCTAACTTTGAGATCAAGTTGGATGTCTCGGACCGCCTACAAAGGTGGATTGGACTGCTAGTTTAGCAAAGCAAAACTTGGTCCGATTAGGACCGATCTAAGGCCATCGGAGGGAAAACAAGATCGCCAAAGTTGTCCAGTGATCAACGGCATGAACTTCAACCAAGATTTGTATAGAAACAACACATGTTGTAGATCAGAGCAAGTTGGATGGCTGTGGAACCACTGGTTATAGCTAGGCTGCCTAGCTAAGCAATTGGTCCTAACCGGACTGGTTTGTAGACATTAAGGAAATTCCAAACGTTGGAGATCTTCTGGCTGCTGATCACTAAGTCTTCGGTCACTTGGATATCAAGCAAATGCCTATGGACAAATTGGGACAAGTCGGAGGGATGATTGGTGACGGCAAGGTCGCCGGTGTGGGGGGGTATATCGATGATCGGAAAGTGTGTGTGAGATTGATGAAGGAGAGAGAATTGGCGAGACAAAGAGAGCTGGGGAGAGAGTTTGTTGGAGATTTTTTTTTTTTTTTTTGTAAATTCGTGCAAATGAGCTTCCCCTAAAAAATGGAGGGAAAATGAGCATATATACTACTCGCAAACTATCTAATTCCGTCCGTTGATTTGATCTAATGGTCGAAATTTTGATCCAATGGTTAAAATTTAATTTTGAAGGTTAGATCATGATCTTGAGGAATCAGGTAATCTATCTAATAGATTTGATTTAAAAACCCCGAGCCAAAATCGAGAATTACATCAAAATATCAAATTATGGGTTAAATTGCACTTTGATGAAATTTTGATCCAATGGTTAAAATATTCAATCCGTAAAATTTTGAGATATTGAAATGCAAAAGTGAAATTGATATCGAAAGGATCCCGGAACCAGTCACTGGAAGTCAGGAATCGGCCGGAAAGGGATTGAACCAGCCATTTCCGCCGACGGTCGGTTAAACCAATTTGCTCCAAGTGTGATAAATTTTTGATTGGTTCTGACTATTTCGTCCCCTTGGAACCTCTGTGGGTCCAAAATTTATGCAAATTTAAAAGGAAATTTATCATATTTAAGAAGAAATTGGCCAATTAGGATTCAATTAAGTCAATCAAACCTTATAAACGTGATTTATGGGTCTTTTGTCTTATCGACCTAATTGAATGATTATCGTGAAAGACAAAGGGTCAAAACCATGAGTGCTTTGAATTGAGCCTAAAGGGCTAAAATGATCAAGTTTGCAATTCAATGGGTAAATTACAAATGAACTAAAATTGAATTCAATTAATATCACAATTACCCTATCTAGTGAACTACCCATGTATAAGATTACTTATCACATTCAAATTGACCTTGAATTGAAGAGCTCGAGCTTATGTAAATAATGAATCTAAACCTAATATCAAAATTGGACCTAAAATTATGAAATCAAACCATAACCATTAATGGGTCAATTCGAATTTTGTTGATTGAAGCTTAATTACTCTACTTTTTTATGCTCTTCAGGATAAAATTCTTTAAGTTGATAAGTTCTGTGTGAATTTCTCAAAATTGATTTCGAATTTAGACTTATCTTAAGGAAATGAGTGAGAAACAACCATCTATTTGCAAGTCATAAAAATCAATTTTGGTCCCCTAGTCAAGATGGCAATTCACATTTTGACTAGGTAAATCGCGAAATTGAATGCATGAACGGATTTAAAATTATGACTATATCGAAAGTAATTTGATTTTTGACCAATTTAAGACCTGAAACCGAAAAATTCAGAAAGCAAGATTCTTAATTGATCTTCGTAAAATTTTTGACACGAAAGTCAATTTGACATTAAAAGAAATTTATTTGTGCATTTTTATTTTTATTCTTTTTGTTGAAGATTTAACCCAAAGTCAATCATTTAATTGACTTTTCCTATAAGGTTAATTTTTGGTCAATCTTTGAATTTTATAGAAATTGATTTGACAAAAATGAAATTAAAGCTAAATGGCATCTTTTTAGGTAAAAACCAAATTTTGATTCGGGGTTGACCAAAACGTCAACTTGAAAGTTAACATCTTGACTTTTTAGGTTTTTTTTTTTTTTGCTTGAAAATGAAGTAGAAATTACTTAAAAACAATAATGCAAAAGAAAGAAATGAAAAACAACACTTTTGGTTGAGTAATGGGGCTTTGTCGCATTAAAAAATGTAAATCTCGATTTTTAAAACATTTTTTAATGCGTCAATTAAAAATTAGGTGTGAACAGATTTCTGTTCCAAAAGGAAGTTTGGAATAGAAAAATAGTTCTAAAATAGAAATAAAATAATTATCATGTAGGTGGCAACCTTTTGCCTGGTCAAATGAGGCCTTACAGGCCCTCGCCACCGATTGGCAAGGATCGCTAGCCTTGGCCACACGCCGCTGGCCCTTCCCAATAACAATAGGGAAGGGTAGCAAGGGCTTGCATAGGCTTCATCTTCTGTGATCTACTTCTCTATTTTTTTAAAATAGTTTTAAATTTAATTTAATTAATATTTAGATTAAAATTCAAATCCGAGGTAAAACGATGTAATGTTTTGGTTTTCTTTTCATGTTAGCATGCAAAATGCTGTTGTTTTGCACTTGTCTCGTTGAAAAATACCGCATCAGCATTTTGGTTGGATTTTCTCACCATTGGCACTTAACCGATCAATTTTGCTCCAATTTTTGTACGTAAGTGTACATTTTTGAACTTTCACCACTCAAGTGTCTCCCGTGCCAAGTTTTGGCACTCCAGATGTCGAGTTCCCATACACTACAAGTGCCAAAAGTTATGTATGGTGCTCACTTTAGTGCAAAGGTTTTCGCCAACTCAACTAAGTGCTAAATTGAAGAAAAAATGATCACTTAAGTGTTAACAGTAAGAAATTTTGATCAAATTGATTACGTGTCATTTATAATTAAAATTATAATATGACTTGGAAAAATTTTAAAAAACTCCAGTCCATGTGGCATTTCCATGTGGTATACTTGGCACCGAAGTAATCGCTTTCAACAAAATTTGGCATTTAAATGATCACTTTAAATAAAATTTGGCACTCAAATGATAACTATTTATAACTTTTTGACGACGTTGTTTAGGGATTATATGTTGACTAGGCATGTCGGCAAGGCACGTAGGACTGCGAAATTAATAAAATATAGCCACATCAGATTTCCAATGACTTAGAGCAGAGTTGGCACTTAAATGATCATTTCCTTTTCTTTTTTTAAATGGTACTTAAGTGATCCGAAAAAAGAAAAAATCTTGGCACTAAAGTGAGCGTCAGACACAACTTTGGGCACTTTTAGTATATTTATCCCTTAGATTGTCAAAGAAAAAAAGAAGAAGAAGAAAAACATTGATAAATCTCATCATAAATTTGAAATTTAGTAGATGTGAACTCCTGAGATCTCTCTAATTCATATTGCTAGTGCTGCAGCTGCTGCTATGCAAATTGGACAATAATCTTCACCTTGAGCCATTTTGCAATGCAGTAGTGGCAAAAGCAATGGCCACAATCCAACTTTTCGAGCCAATCTAGATCAGGATAGGCATTTTGCAAAGACGTTAGCAAAACCGAGAGTATAACGAGTGGTAGATATAATCAAATTAGCCTAGATTTGTCTTAAAAGTTATGTACTAATTGAAAAATTTTGCTATTTTTCTTTTATCTCGATGTTCTTACATAACGAAGCGACTCTTATAAGTCAAATATAATATGTTTTGGGCCTTGAATTCCATTGATTAGGTGTGCTTTGCAGCACTTTTCTAGTTGTATGCCCTTTTTCGCGTTATACTAGGCCGTTATTTATTTTTCTGAATACTTTACTGGTCAATGTAACTTTTGGTTTTCCAATGTCACTTAGGGTTAACAAGTTACTTATTTGATCTATTCTACATATGAGGTAGCTTTTTGTCATATTTCACGTAATGAAAAAGAAAAGTGATTTCTCTCTATTATTACATATGTGAGCGTGTGTTGTCTTAGTGTGTGTTGGCAGATTGATGAATTCGTATTACCTATAGTTAACTGTATCATTTGGGATCCCCGAAAAAAGGTGTTGGTTAAAATAGAGATGGCCCTTTGTAGCGAGAAAAAAGTAATTCGGTGTCATTAACGTAAAATAAGAACTTCCGCAAAGAAAAAAAATTTCTCGAAAATTAAGAAACTTTGTGTGTTTGTGTGTTTAAGTGAGAGAGAGTATCCATTGCCAATATATCTAATATATCTTTGCCCAATCTAATCGCCATATATATCCCCATTTCATTATCAAGATCTCCTACATAGTCTAATTTTCATTTTGCTTATTAAATTAAATCTCCCACCACAAAAGTTTTTAGTCACGTTCATTATCCGAAATATCTCGACGGATGGTGTTTGTAACTCAGAAATTGGTTGGCTTTTATTCTAGCTAACATCATATTGTCATTAATTATCATTGAAGTTTATATCTTCTCATTGTCAAAACAGAAATAAGAGAATTACTATTTAGATGTCATAGTTTTCTTCAATACCAATTTATTTGTTATTTTACTTAATTATGACTAGCGCTAATATTACATCATTATTATTGGTGCATGCAATCATGGGCCTTTCTATTTAGTTCCTTAAAGTTAGACACAAATAAATTAGATATTCAACAATGTTAAATATATCAAATTCAATTGAAACTCAATCAATCTCCTCAAAAACCATTACATGAACTACTTCAATGAAGAAATATGCCTCATTCATAATTTTATAGCTTTCCTTTTACAAAGTGGACAAACGTTCCTCCTCATGAGCCATTTCTCAATACAAACATAGTGAAAGCGATGCCCACAGTCCAACTGTCCAAGCTTATCTTCAAAAATGTAGTCATCCTGCAATTAGTCCAACAAAACAAAAGGTGTGATTTAGTAACATATATGCATACTCTTAGTTTAAATTTAGCCAAGACAATTACTTATGGACAACAAAATTGTTCCTCAATTCTATCTTGATATGTTCTTGGGTAAATGAATTGGTTCTTACCAGACAAATACAACAGGATTTGGCTTCGACATTGGATTCTTCCGAAGTAGAGGGTTGGGGTTGATATTGTTGCGACCTAAGATGTGTAGAGATAGCTTCCTCACTCAATACCGTGGAAACATCTCCATCCTGTTCGTTGAGGTGGACCAATTCTTAATCAGAAGCATATGAGGAAAACCCAAGTATTTCACAATCACCTCTACTTAAGTAAATTATTTCTCAAGTATTGAAAATATGCTCGCCGAGCGCTAACTAAAGTCACAACTAGATGTCCGTTGATCTCGATCAATGTCTACATCAATGCACGTTTGGATTGGTTTTTTGTAATTTGAATGCAAAATACACAATAACACACATAACAAGCAAGTATCAATCTCTGGGGAGACGCAATAAGAGGTAATAACAATTATGAAATTGCCAAATTGTGGTTAATCATTGCCCAAAAGAAAAATAATTTCCATTAAAGATCCATAACACATTGCCTTTATCTACTAGACACGGAAATTCATATATTTTATGAAATTCTTGAAAAGGTATATTTAATTACATATTATCATGATATGGCTTGTAACTCATATCCAATATAGAAAAGAGAATCACAAGTTTAATACATTGCGATTATCTTTTGGCATCAAGAGCATGAGGTATATGGAAATGCATCACACAATCGGTAGTAAAAATCGGTCTCAATTTAAAGCTCTCAATCTCAAATACTCTTTTTAAGGAAATATAATGATGAAATTTCCAATGAGATTACCGTAGTTAATTAAGAAACCAAATTGAGAATTTTCACAAAAAATCTGTCAAGTTTTCAAGTCTAGCACTATAAATACAGCCTCGTCGTTCCTAAGATGAAACATGAATACACAAATATATAATAATATCACATTTTTCAAAAGATACCTCATAGGTTCTTATTTGGATAGTGGCCCATGGTGATGTAGATGATATCTGAGGATGAGCTCTAGCTCGCCTTACCCCTCTACTCGCCCATCTCAGCATTCCGGATGTCGCAGAAGTAATTTGGCTTGTTGGATTTAATGATGCTAAGCCTTGTGTTCGTGCTGAGTTTTCCACAATGCTTTCTAGAAGAACATTCTGTTCAATTGTTTCATTATTGTTATGATCCATTGTGCTATTACCCCGTTCCATTGTAGAGACCTGTAAATGTAAATTCTTTTGTCAAGAGTATTAACAATAAAATATCTGTATATATGTGTGTGTGTGTGTGGGTATATATTATTCATCACGCTGGAATATCTCTAAAGAGACAAACCCAATATGTTTCCTGACGAAATATTAACAAATCATTGACCATATCATAAGAAAAAGGATAAGATTACCTCAGGAAAAAATATTTAGTTTTTTTTTTTCTAGTGAATGAACGGATTTCAAATTATTTCTCTATGCTTACACTAAACCTTTTATGGATACCAAAGCTTACATTTGTTGTCAAATGGTGAATCAACCCACTAAGTGCGTAGAATTCCTTCTTTCGGTGCTTTTACATATAAACAAAAAAGCTAAACTTGTATGAAACTATATATGAAACTTAAAGTAATATACCAGAGGGGGCGTACGTATTCTATCCAAATTAGTGGTACATACATCGAAAAGTCTGGTTTTGTTGAGGGACGAATTCCTAATCGAAGTATTGGGGGGCTAAGTTGGAATGTAATTGCTTGTACTATATATAAAAAAATAAAAATAAAATTCCTTGTAGTATATATAAAACGATAAAAAAATTTCAAAATGCTAAAAAATTTCTTTCGATGCCGACACATTTTTTTTAATTGATTTATCACTAGAGAATGAGCAAGACAAGAAATTAACTTACAAATAGTGAGATTGAAATCGGAAATTTAGGAAATGGGATCTAGAAATTTTCAAACCATCCTAATTATCATTTATAATAGCTCAATTTTTTTTTTATTATAGTTGACCTTATATCGTAATAAAATGATAAATTTTCTAATTGGTTACTAGGGACAATTTTGATAAGACTCGTAGGCAATAAAAGCAGTGAGGTTTTGATGAAATTTTAGAATAAATGTTACGGATAAGTTTACTAAAATTTTTAAAACTGATCACGAAAGTGTGATTGATTCCTGAAAGTTATAAAAAGTGTAATAAAATCTTAAAACTTGTCAAAGTAGACAAAGTTAACAAAAAATTATGATGTGCCTTATTTTATTACTTCCTTATGACACATGGCAATGACGTGGCACCTACCAAGCGCCACGTTAGAAAAAAGCATTATAAATTTGTAAATACAAAAAAAAAAGATTAAAAAGATCAAAAGCTAAACATTAAAATAAAAAAAATAAAAAACAGAAACTCACCCACGGCTTGGTCAAGCCCTCGCCGGTGCTACTGCCACAATCGTCGTGAAGGGCCAACGGAGGTCACCTCACTGACCCAGCAAGGCCTTAGTGGCTCCCAACGAGGGCTTATTGGCCCAAATCTAGGGGAGGGCACAACCCTTGCCCCAGATTTGAGTGTGGGTCATCAGGCCTTGCCTAAGGTCACCCACCCCAAGCAAATGGCTAGAATAAACCTTAATAATAATAATAATAAATGGCTAGAATGAACTTTACAAGCATAGAAGCAGAGATAGCCCATGACCATTTATTAAGGCTTTTACACATATACAATACCGTATGGAATGGAAAAAGAGAGAGACAATATACGTACTTGATCTGAGAAGCACCAACCAGAAGTAAACCTTGATTGAAATTAGCCTACAAATGGCCACTTATGAAAAAATGATAAATACATGTAAATAAATTATTTGTATGGATAAAAAATGAGCAAATAACCACAAACTCGCTAGAGAACGAACTAAGGTCACCTATTGATAATTGAATTGATAGTGTGAAATAAATTTTAGGATGTGAACCTACACATATGACTGTCTCGATAATCAAATTTAAGAAATGGCTTTATAACATCTGAATAATATGGTTGCTAGTAAAATATCCCACGCCCTCCTTGATACAGCGATCTATTAGATCTATTGTTAAGCTTCGAAATGCAATTATTTACACTTGAAATTGATACTTCTCATACAATCTCTCTATCATTGTAAACAAAATTTGCAAAATGCAACAAAAAAGACTTTGGCACGGAAAATGAGAAAGCGTATAGATCGTTACAAACATTGATAGCCTAATGAAAATATAGATTTCAAAATAATAATAAAATCAATGCTTCGTCTATCAAAAACATCCAAGACCTGAAAAATGGATGTAGTATACGTACTCTTAAAATTCTTTTTCACATTTGAAATAAAGAGAAGGAAAAAAAAAAACACCATAGTGCATGAGTTGAAAAACTACCTATGTCATACCATATGCTAAGGAGAAAAAGAGATATGAAAGGGAAAAAACAGAGCATGAGAGCACAAGAAAAATAACCTGGAAGATCTAGACCGATGTGAGAGTTCAAGAGAATTTTGACGTAATTCACATAGACTTTGACAAAGAGATGAGATGATACAAAATGAAGACAAACTTTAAAAAGATAGGTCAGCACAGAACTTGTCTCTATTTATATTATCCTTCCTCATGCTTGATTGAGTAAATTCCAACTTACCATATTGGAGAGCTTTCTCGATTTGACATCTCTTTTTAGTTGCTGAGAAATCCCAATTCGAAATGCCATATCACATGTGTATTTTTATTTCATTCTTGAACTAGTCTCGTTTTATTGAATTAATTATTTTCTTGGTCTACTATTCTCCCTCTCCCACAATATTTAAAATGATTTGACCTTAGTTAATCATAATTTTTTCATAGATTCTCAAAGTGATCCACCAAATGAGCGCAAGACCTTTAAATATCATTCCTTCTAAAAGGTTATAATTTACTCATATGATGTAGACAGTATTTAGATCTGGAATCTTGTATAAGATTTATAAGTTATATATGTACTTGTTATCATATCGGTACATGATATATCTAACTTCGTTAATTTGATTTCTTAAAACAATCAATTGATGGATCTTTTAACTTAGTTACTAATTGATCATACATACCGTTAAAATTACTTACTTTTCATAAAATTATTTATATATTATTCTCGTTGCCAACTGTTAACGGTCATTTTATATTTTCTCAATTTGTATCGGTTCGTTATTATTAAGTATATAATGCTGATATTGTTACATCAGCGACATAAGATGTCATTTTTTTAGTGATTATCCAAATATCAACTTAGACACAAAAAAATTGCAATTCAATTATTGACGAGATATAGCTTACTAATTAAAAATGCAACACTACTTCTTTTAGCCAAAGAATAAGAAAAGCTTCTAGAAATAAAATGGTTGTCGATGGTTCATGTGAAAATGATTATTTTTCATAATGAATTTTGGTGGAAGGAAATCCCCAATAATAAATTTGTTGAAGAAAAGAAAAGTATATGGATGCAAGAAATCATACACATTGACCTTTTCATGGGAAATACAAAGGATATTTTACCATATACTCTCTTTTACCCATTTTAGATAGGTCTACTTTGGGACAACTTGCTCGCACATGTACTGACACATGTATCCAGCAATAAATCTCATAACATATCTTTGTGCGTTCATTTTTCTTCATCAAGGCTAATTGGGTAAGTTCAAGCTTGCTGTATTCTATTCATTTCCCTAATTAGTTAGAAGCTTATATGATTATACATTAATTAGTTGATTAATTTAGTAGTAGCACAATCCAGTCATTATCTATTTTTAGGGCGCTTGAATTTTCTTTCTGTTGCCATTTATTTAATTCTATTTACATTTGAATTCTTTCCTTATTGCCTTTTTCCCACCCGTCGTTTTTAAAAGGCATTCCTTTAATAATTAATGTTTTTTTTTCAAATTCCAATTAGTAATACAATAATATAATAATTAGGTAGATGACCTTATGTATAGATTTATTTATTTATTTCAGCAAAATCCCTTGATTAGCAATTGACTTTGGATGCTATATCATCATCTCCACCTCTCTTTGTAAGAGCATTTAATTAATGAAACATCTCAATAAAATTTTCAATATTTTCGTGGCCCTTTTTTTTTCCACGAGGGGGGGGCGGCTTAGTCGAATAATAAATTACATGTTTGCAATTGCTGCAAGTGAACAGTTGTTTGGGCAAAATGGGAAGGCTGTTATAAAAGCAGCAGATTTTGCAAGACTCAATCTTATCCCCATATCGTTTGGCTGTTCCAAAGAGGCTAGAAAAACCATAGGGGTGTGTGGAAAAGAGATTAAGGTGTACAAACCTTCAGATAGAGAAAGCATTTTGGCCTTGGTTTTTCGTGAACACCTATAAATGATTGTGGTTGACTACATTGTGCCTGATGCAATGAACATTATGTTGAGGAAAGCAAGCGATCGGACAATTAAATAGACAGAAGAAAAAAGTATATTAGACACAAGATTTACGTGGTTTGGTGGTAGAGACCTATGTCCACAGGAAGAGTAGCGACGAATTCACTATATATCAAGTAATAGATGGAAATTACACACTTGAGTCACTCAAATACGAGTGCGGGACACCCTGAGGCCATAACTCAAGACGCCGGGACACTTAAGTCTTATAACTTTAAAATGGTACACTTAAGTGCCATCATCGGAGTAAAATGGGACACTTAAGTGCCACTCCGCGAAAAAATCCGGCCAAATGGCTGACGTGGTGACTTTCCGGCGAGCTCGGTCCAAAACGGCGTCGTTTTGCACGCCGACGTGGCGGAGAAAATGCAAAACGACGCCGTTTCACGTCCACGTGTAAATAATAGTATATAAATTAATTAAATTAGATTTAAAATATTCAAAAATTTTAAAAATTAAGAAAAATTTTAAAAATTAAGAAAATTTTAAAATTTTTAAAAATTAAGAAAATTTTAAAAATTTTAAAAATTTTAAAAATTTTAAAAATTAAGAAAATTTTAAAAATTTTAAAAATTTTAAAAATTTTAAAAATTAAGAAAAATTTAAAACTTTTAAAAATTTTAAAAAATAAGAAAATTAAAAAAAAATTAAAAAATTAAGAAAATTTTAAAAATTTTAAAAAATTTTAAAAATTTAAAAAATTAAGAAAATTTTCAAAATTTTTAAAAAATTAAGAAAATTTAAATTTTTTTTTTTTTAAATTAAGAAAATTTAAATTTTTTTTTAAATTAAGAAAATTTTAAAATTTTTTAAAAATTAAGAAAATTTTAAAACTTTTTAAAAATTAAGAAAAATTAAAAAAATTGTAAAAAGGGGGATGGGAGGCCGAACGGGCGGCTCCCTTGCCGCCGCCGCCGGCTCCCTCACCGCCGCCACCTCCGCCGCCGTCGCCTCCCCCTATTTTTAATTTTTAAAAATTTTCTTATTTTTTTTAATTTTTTAATTTTTTTAAATTTTTTAAATTTTTTAAATTTTTTAAATTTTTAAATTTTTTAAATTTTTTAAATTTTTTAAATTTTTTAAAATTTTTAAATTTTTTAAATTTTTTAAATTTTTTAAATTTTTTAAATTTTTTAAATTTTTAAATTTTTTTAAATTTTTAAATTTTTTAAATTTTTAAATTTTTTTAAATTTTTAAATTTTTTAAATTTTTTTTTTATAAAAAATTTTTTAAATTTTTTAAAATTAAAATTTTTTAAATTTTCTTATTTTTTTATTTTTTAAATTTTTAAAATTAAAATTTTTAAATTTCTTTTTTTTTTTAATTTTTAAAATTTTTTAAAATTAAAATTTTTAAATTTTACTTTTTTTAAAATTTTTAAATTTTTTTTTTTAATTTTTATCTTGATTTGAGCTCATGGCGAGCCACGTAGGCAAAAAATAATAATAAAATATCACACGTAGGATTTCGGCAGGGTCGCCGGAGGTGGCACTTAAGTGTCCCACTCAAAAAAAAAAAAAAACGACTTAAGTGTACCGACTTTGAAGTTATGGCACTTAAGTGTCCCGGCGTGCCAAGTTATGGCACTTGTGGTGTCTTACTCGCCCTCAAATACTCTCTCGGTGTTTTCCAAGCTCCAATCACACCAAATAATGCATGCAGTATTTAGCCCCATAATTTCTCACGAAATAATCTCTTAATCTCGCGAAATAATAACAAATCTTAAAATAGTAAGATTTAATCGTCTTGAACACTTGTATCTTCTTGGATGTAATTCATGAACAAACCCTAGCTCGTTGCCCAAGCACTTGATATGGCGTTTCAACAATCTCTGACAATGCATGTGGTTTCTAGATATATGCTAGAGTCGATGCATAATATCAAGGGAAAACCCTGGGATCACATAGATCGTTTGGTTAGAAGGCTTATAAGTGTTATTGGCCATGCAAGAATACAATTAGTCAATAATGGCTGTAAGCAATAAAATGAATTGGGTAGGTGTCTATAGAGAACCTACGCATGAATTCCAAAGGCCGACCCAAGACCCAAATTCAATTGATCCTAAACTTTGTCTCGTTGAAGCATGTGATAGTAACTTTGTTGTGCTTTTGGGTGTTTTGAAGTGAATGCTTGTTTCTTTCTATTGTTTGTACCTAGTTATAGTTCTTAAATTAGATTTAGAGTAAGATCCAAAAGATGAAGATGACGCGAAGATGGATGAAATGTCAATATCCAATCCAACCATATTTTTGTACCATTCATCCCCGACATGTGTCTCGGGTTTCTTATTGTCTATATAAAAGCCCGACGAGTTATGGGTTCTTTTCTTTCTCATTCTTTTAATTGTGTTTCTTTTTAATCTTTCGTAGGATTGCATTATAGATATATTGCTTTCCTTGGTTGTTTACTTACTGTCTCGTAATTTCAATTTAATTGATTGCTTTCTTTTCACTTTTCTTAGAAATAGAATAACATGAAAATGACCAACCATGCATGATTACCTAGTTTGGAACAAACAATCCTGAAAAATTAAAGAAGAAATGCATGGACACCTTAGGTAAACACAATATTATGTTGGCTACCGAAAGTGCATTAATAGAATTATTGGCGTAACCTAAGTCTCCGAACCTAAATATCTGGTTGTATAGGAATCAAGGGAACACTCCTGACCCTCAATTGGATTTCTAACCGACCCCCAAAAAACAAGGCTAGTGGCGACTCCCGTCTCATTTTGGATTGTCTTAAACAACTAAACTGTATAAATAAATTCATCACGAGGATTATGAACCTTAAAAAAAGATTCATAATTGTAATTTAGCATACTCGAGATGGTGAAACCAATAAAGGTGAAGTGATGCCATCTTCGGTGGATGTACATCTTGAGAGTGCTATCATGGTTGGTACAAAAATACATTTACACTCACCTTTACGTTCAGATCCCTTTCAACCTTAAAACCGTCGATTGGGATATACTGCGACGTCAAGGTAGGGTCATGACACCTTCCGCTATCATGTGGGATATGAGCTTGGGAGAGCTCACAATCACGATTAAGTGAACTCATAAAAGGTTCATCCGGGGGGTGAGGTGATGACATCCCTATGGTTGGAAATCGTGAGGAAACTTTCGTGGTCAAGTATCCCTAAACCCGACCTTTCCCCTTCCTTTCCTCATGAGGTGATGGCGGCGAGATTAGGTTGCAACAAAAAGAGAGCAAGAATGGCCAATACAATTGATATCATTTTTGCCTAGTCTATTCACCATATATCCCCATTTCATTATCAAGTATCCCTAAAAGGTTTTGCCCGTGTTCACTATTTGAAAAGTCTCGAGGGATGGTGTTTGTAACTCAAAAATCGGTTGGCTTTTATTCTAGTTAACATCATGTTGTCATTAATTATCATCAAAATTTACATCTACTAATTGTCAAAATAGACATGGGAGTATTTCACTACTTAGGTTTTATGATTTTCTTCAATACCAATTCATTTGTTGTTTTAGTTAATTATTATTGGCGTTAATATTACGCCATTGTTATTAGTGTATGCTATTGTCATGGATTGTGATTCTCCCGTACTCGCATACCCTTATGAGTGGATGTTGGGGTTATTGCGTGAGGAGCAAGTGATGCAAAGGGGATGAATACAATTGGTTCACAGAAGTGACGTTAGGAAAGTTCTTGCTAGGAGTTTTAAGATAAAATGATTACATCTCTACTGAGCTTTGAAAGCGGGTTGGGCTCCCATGCACAAATTGGTCAGTAGCTTATGCCATTCTCTCGATGAAGCCATTGCAGGCTGAATTAGTTGTTGATGCCTAAAGTGTTTTACTTTCTCACTCAATGGACTAAATGATCAACCTAAGCTAGGTGTGGTATAATCCGATATGAGGATGCTATTTGTTGCACTATTATTGGGAACAACTAGAGAAGAAAGGATGGCCTAGTGTTATTGACTCACTAGGCGCCACACGAGCTATCTTGTGATCAAGAAACTGCTGGCCCGTGACATTACCATATTGCTTTCTATGTAGTTCTTAAAGTTAGACAAAAAGAAATTAAATATTCAACAATGTTAATAATATCAAAATCAGATGAAACTCAATCAATCTCCTTAGAAACCATGGCAAGAACTACTTCAAAGATGAAATATGCCTCATTCATAATTATATAGCTTTCCTTTTGCAAAGTGGACAAAAGTTTCTCCTCATGAGCCATTTCTCAATACAACCATAGTGAAAGTGCTACCCACAACCTAACTTTCCAAGCTTATCTTCAACAATGTAACCATCTTGCAAAGTAAAAGGTACAAATTGGTAGCATATATGTATACTCATAGTTTAAGTTTAGCCAACACAATTACTTAAGGACAACAAAATCATCCTTGATTCTATCTTGATATATTCTTGAGTACATAAAGAGGTTCTTACCAGACATATACAATAGGATTTAGATTCGACATTAAATTCTTTCAAAGTAGAGGGTTGGGGTTGATATTGCTGCGACCTTAGATGTGCACAGATGGCTTTCTCACTCAACCCTGTGGAAACATCTCCACCTTGTTCATTGCACTAATTCTTAATCAGAAAGCATACAAGAAAATTCTAAGTATTTCACAATCACATCTCCTTAAGTAAATTATTTCTCAAGTATCGAAAAATATTGCTCACTCGAGGGATAAGTAAAGTCGCAACAAGATCACCTTGATCTCGATCAATGTCTACATTAATGCACGTTTGGTTTGGTTTCTAGTCATTTGAATGCAAAATACACAATAACACACATAAATGTTGTGAAAGGGCTCGAGCATGTATATGCTTGTGAAGACACTACAAATTTCACTAATTTAGAGATCTCGACATAAGCATGAGTGATAAAACTCAAAAATCATGTCCACAACAAAACTCGTGACGCCACTGCACAAAATGTTTGAAGTCATACACAAGCGGCAATTTCTATTTTGTTGAACTTTTTATAGTTCATGGTACTCTAAAAGAGATCATGCATATACTAAGTAAAAATTCAATATCTTTTAGGTGGAAATTTAAAATACATGCAAGCAAGTACAAATCTCCAAGGAGACACAATAAAAGGTAATGACAATTTCCCATTTACTTAAGGCCATCATATGGATGGGTCGGGTCGGGTAAAAATGGTCCGACCCATATTGACCCATTTAACCCATTTAACCCATTTTCATGTAATGTACATTTAACGATTTATACTTGATCCAACCTATACTTGACCTGACCCATATTATCGAGACACATTAATATTTAACTCAATCTAGGATAACCCACTCCCACCCATTTAATCCATTTTAAGCTCTTCACACACACACACACACACACGTATGTTACTTGAATAAACTTCACACCAAATTTAAAACGTAAATTACGCAATAAAAAATAGTCAATAAAATTAAAAAAAAAAAATGAGAACCTTAAATTGAAATACTTTTGAAAAATTCTTGGTAAGAAAAAGTTTGATTAGTTAATGATTGACATGAAAATATTATTTTTTATAATATATTTTCTAGGATGCAAGAATGCATAACTTCTTAATTGTGATTTACCAAATTAAAAATTCCATTATAATGTTTAGAATTTCTATTTCGATATTGATTGAATTTCGTGCTAGACAACATCAAGCTTCCTCTAAAAGTACTTCTTCAGTATGCATATGGATATCTATCTATAAAAATATTTTTAAAAAATCAAATTTTTAATTATTTTAAAAAATAATTTTATTATTATTATTGTTTATCTTTATCTTTTTCTCTTCTTTTCTCTTTTCTTTCTTCTTCTTCTTCTTCCTTCTTCTTCCCCCTTGTTCCTCCTCTGGCGATGATAGGCCCAAGCTCACCGGATCCAGGCGAGCTTGTGGTTCGTGAGATCCGAGTGAACCCGAGCTCAAGGCGGCTGGCAAGCTTGCGGCTCACCATATCTAGGTGAGCTTTGGCTTCACCAAGGTCGGCAAGCTCGTGAATTGCCAGATCCAAGCAAGCTCGGCCTCACCGACAATTGGTGAGGCTTGAGCCTTGCCAATCATCAAAGAGCTCAAGCCTCGCCTAGCAACCGGTCACCAACTAAGGAAGGAGGAAGAAGAAAGGAAAAAAAATGGAAAGAAAAAAAAAGAAAAAAAAGAAAAGGAAAATGAAATATATAAAATAATTCTAATTTCTATTTTTATAAATTAAAGGAGAAGTTGGGTTGGAAATGGGTTTTTAAGTCCAACCCATTTAAGACCCATTTAACTAGTCTCTTTAAAATATAAATGATCCATTTCAAAATGTAAGTGACCCATATACGATCTATTTATGATTAAATGGGTCAAATATGGGTCTAAGACTTAATTTGATACCTCTACATTTATTGTCCATAAGACATTACCTTTTTCTGCATGACACCGATTTTCATATATTTTATGAAATTCCTAAAAAGGTATATTTAATTACATATGGCTCGTAAATTAAAGTTCATATCCAATATAGAAATGAGAATCATGAGTTTAATACTCTGCGATTGTCATTTGGCATCAAGAGCGTGAGGTATATGGAAATGCGTCGCATAATTGGTAGTAAAAATCCGTCCCTATTTAAAGCTCTCAGTCTCAAATACTCTTTCTAGGCAAATATATCAACGAAATTTCCAACGAGATTATCATAGTTATTAAGAAAACAAGTCAAGAATTGCACAAAAAATTGTTGAGTTTTCAGGTCTAATACTATAAATAAGACCTCATCGTTCCTAAGACTAAACATGAATACATAAAAATATAATAGTATTACATCTTTTCAGAACATATGTCGTACATTCTCATTTGAATGGTGGCCCATGGTGATGGAGACGATGTCTCGGGACGAGCCCAGGATCGCCTCACCCCCCTCTCCCCACTCATCCATCACAACATTCCAAATGTCTTAAAAGTAAATCGACTCAACAAAGTTAAAGATTCCTGGTCATGGAGTCTTGTGGAGGTCTCCGTTGTAATGGCCATGGCTATTAGAAAGCGTACCACTTCCTGAAAAAATGTTTGTTCAATCAATATATTATCATTCTAATCACTTGCGTTATTCTCTTGATTTTCTATCGTACATACCTGTAAATGTAAATTCTTTTGTCAGAGTATTAACAATAATAATATCTATATATGTGTGTGTGGGCAGACGTTGTTCATTATGCCAAAATAGCTCTAAAGATATGAAACCAATATGCTTCCTAACAAAATATTAACAAATCATGTATTAGATCATAAGAAAAAGGATAAGATTACCTTAGGAAAAATATTATATATATATATATATATATATATATATTTAGTGAATGAATTGATTTCAAATTATTTCTCTATGCTTATATTAATGATGTTATGGATACCAAAGCATACATTTGTCGTCAAATGGTGAATCAATCCACGAAGTGAGTGGAATTCCTTCTTTTGGTGATTTTACATATATAAAAAAATAAATGATAAACCATGTATGATCAACTAGGGGTGTGCAACCGGACCGAGTATAACCGATTCCCGGGACGGCCCACCCTGAAAGTAGGGTCGGGAACCGGTTCCCGTTGAAACCGGTCCAGGAACCAATTCCCAAAATTTGGAACCGGTTTAAACCGGTTCGAGAATAGGTTCTAAGTGATTACCCACCCAGAAACTGGTTCCCGAACGGGTTTTGGAACTGGTTTCCGAACCAGTTTTGGAAGTAGAGGTCTAAAACCCTTCTTTTTTTTCTCCCAATTTCTATTCTTACTCCTACAATCACACAACGTTTTTCCTCTTGACTCTCTCAAACACGCACAGCACTCCTTCTTTGTCATTACTCTTCCTCACTTGCTTCCCTCCCTCATCGGCTCCCTCTCGCACTGTCTGATGGATGGACGATGTTCGTTGCCGCAAAATTCTTGTGTATCACATGGATTGGCTCGCCTAATTTCTCTTTTGTAGGAGGAGTTATGCTTGTATAAATGAATAGCTTCATGTAGTAGTTGTGGGAATAAGACTAATATTAGATCCATGTTTGTTGCTAATTCTTTGCCTTATGATTTTATTTATTATAATTAGCCATGTGAATCCTTAATTTTTCGTTTAGTCAAAAAGTTCATGTATTTATTTATTACAAGTGCTTAATGTTTCAATACAAATTAGGAGGATTACGTTGTTTTCTTGCGTATTAATATAAAATTCAAAATCGTATAGGATATCGGGAGATTGCAAAACAGGTTCCAGTGAAAACATGGTTGACCTTAGAACTAGATTGGAAAAACAGGGTGGGTCGGGTACAGGGTCCAATACAAACAGGGTCGAGTATAGAGTCCAGAAAAGGGGAACCGATTATAACAGGGTCGAGTACAGGGTCCAGGTTTAGACCCTACCCACCCTGGACCTTACCATCCCTATGATCAACTATATAATGATTGTTTAGCATTCATATTAAAACTATATGTGAAACATAAATCAATATACAAGAGGGCGTATACGTATTCTATCCAATCTAGTAGTATATATATTGAAAAAGTCTGTTTCTGTCGAAGGATGAATTCCTACTCGATGCTTTTAAATCATGATGCTCATATCATGATAAAATGATAATTTTCTGATGGTTCACTAAGGACAATTTTGATGAGACTCATAGGCAATAAAAGCATCGACGTTTTGATAAAATTTTAGAATAAATATTAGGTATAAGTTCATTAAAAGTCCTAAAACTTGTTTTGAAAGTGTAATTGAGTCCTAAAATTTATAAGAAGTGTAATCAAATCCTAAAATTTGTCAAATTGGTTCAATCGAGTCCTTATGTTAACTTTGTCCCATTGAGCTAATAGAAAATGCTAACGTGTCATATTTATTAATTTCCTAAAGTGCGTGGCGATGACATGGCGCCCACCAAGTGCCATGTCAAAAACATTAAAAAATTATATATACAAATGAAAATAGATTAAAAAAATAAAAAGCTAAAAAAAAAAAGAAAAGAAAATTAGAAACTCACCCATGGCTTGGCCAAGGCCTCACCAATGGTTGCCACCACAACCAACAAGAAGGGCCAATAGAGGTCACCTAGGCCTTCCCGAAGCCCGACGACCTTCGCTAGCCCTGGTGAGGCCTTGGTAGCCTTGGTGAGGGCTTGCTAGCGCAAATCTATGGGAGGACGTGAAGCTCACCGCAGATATGAGTGAGGATCACCAAGCCTTGCCTAAGGTTGCCCACCTCAAGTGAAATGGCAAGAATGAACCTTAATCATAAGCAAACAATATGGCTAGAATGACCTTTACAAGCATAGAAGCAGAGACAGCCCATGACCATTTTTTAAGACTTTTAAACAAATTTAATACCATATGGAATGGGAAAAAAAGAAGAAGATAATATATGTACTTGACTAAGAAGCATAGGCTAGAAGTAAACCTTGATCAAAATTAACCTGCAAATAAGGGCCATTCATGAAAAAAAAATGATAGATGTAAAAGTTTATGTAAATAGATAAAAGGTGAGCAAATAATCATAGATTCGCTAGAGAACATAATAGAAGATATATCTCATATTATATGAGGTACATCTACATTGTTATATGGATTAAGAATAAAAATGAACTAAGGTCACCGATTGATCATTGAATTGATCATGTGAAATAAATTATGGAATTTGAACCAACTTGTATGACTATCTTGACAATCAAATATGCAATGAGTGCTCTCAACATCAAGGGATTTTCCTTAAGCAAAAAATTCTCATATAAAATGAAAACATAACATGTAATGCTAGCATCATTTGGAAAAGGAGATGTTAATGCTGATGTTGCATACAAATATTACACATGTCATGTTATACAATAAATGGACACCCGGATCCTAGAAGTGCCAAAAGTTGGCACAAAAGGACACTTAAGTGCCAAAATCGGAGCAAAATGGATCACTTAAGTGCCAATCCAGCCAAAATTCGGCCAAAATATTGACGTGTCAATTTTCCGGCGAAGCGAGTGCAAGACAACTTCGTTTTTGTGCTAACGTGATAAAAAATTAATATAAAATTAAATTAAATTAAATTTAAAATTTATTTTATTTAAAAAATTATAAATACAAATACAAATATTAAAAATAATTTTTTTTAAAAGGGAGCGTCTCCCCCCCTTTTTTAAATATTTGTATTTGTATTTTTAAATGTTTTAAATAAATTTAGTTGTAAATTAGATTTAATTAATTTTTACATTAATTTTTATCACGTCGCCTTGCAAAACGACGCCATTTTGCACACTTACTTCGCCGAAAATTGCCAACATCGGCATTTTGGCCGGATTTTGGCCGGATTGGCACTTAAGTGATCTATTTTTCCCATTTTGGCACTTAAGTATCAATTTATGCCAACTTTTGGCACTTGAAGTGTACTTTTGACCAATAAATGCATGTAACATCATATACTTATGACAGAAATATTATAGATATGAATCATGTATAATCATAAACAATTCAGCAAGTATCATCAATAATCATGATAAATCTATCAAAAGATTTGCAAGGCAAGGATAATCACGAAACTTTGATACTCTTACCCAATGTTGATGAATAACAAATATCATGCCTTTGAATATAATGTCTATCAAAACTTACTTGAGATCCTTCATTGACAATATCAGGATGTAAATAGGATCAGATTAGGCAATCTTCTGTAGATCTTGGCAATGTGGATTTTTACTTCCAATGATATACAAGCCGATTACTAATATTTGTTGATCTTCAATCCGATTCGCACAAAACAATTTTTTTTTCCAGATTTTCTTCATCTTTTTGAGGTTCGGATAGATGATATAATTGCCTTTGGATTTCTTCTCTTTCTTCAAGAACATTTGGAGTTCTTAAATCAAAGAAACTATATACTCATCATCGTTATCATCATCGCCATTGTCGTTGGAGGACGATCCTACAAAATCTACATGAAAAGTGTTAGCAATATATGTAATAGACGTTCTAGCTTTGGATTTACTTGACTCAATGTTGCATTTGATTTTGTAAACCACGAGAGTTCCAATAAGCTCATCCAACATCAAGTGTCGCAATCTTTGAGCTTGACGATTGCTACATGAACTCATTATTGTGGTAGAGCTTGAAGAATCTTGCTTGAATTTTCCTTATTTGTGTAGATCTTGCCATGATCAGCAAGTCCACTCATGATATCATTGTAGCGCATGAGATTTTCTTTAATATCTTCATGTGGCTCCATCTTGAATGTCTCATAATTACCAAGCAAGACTTTCCTCTTCATTTCCTTTACTCCATTCTTCAAATTTGACTTTGGAGTAGATCCCAAATCTCTTTAACTATCACACAAAAAGAATTACTCATAAATTTCATATAAGAAATGCACAATGTATGGAGTGAAAAGCTTTAAGAGATAAGTACAAGTCTTCTTTGATATCATCACGAGTAGGAGCATGTCCAGCTAGTTGTGATTATTTTCTAATTGCTTGAACAGGAGGTCTTGCTGATGTTGGAATTACCATTCCATATTTGATCACATCAATCATTTGCTTATTCATCACAACTATTGCTTTTGTTGTACCTTTCATTTTAGAAGAAGTAGATGTGCTAATTGTCGTGGATGAACACATTGATGAGCTAGAAATTAGGTGGTCTTTCTTCTTGCTTGTAATGAGATTGTGTGGAATGAGAAAAAAGAAAGAAAGAAAGATGAACATAGAACTCCAAGATAGAACAAATTCATTTGTTCAGAAGAACCCATATAAGAAGCAATACTATAAAGTAAGACTACTCATTTGGATTAGGATAATCTTCTGTCCAAAGAACTCAACCAAAGCAATCAAGAATTTTTTCAAAGCCAAGAAGGAGAGTTCATAAAATTTTGAAAATGTGTCTTCAATACTTTCAAAATACAAATCTCATAGACTTCGATTTAAAAATAAAGAAATCCTCAAAAGCAATGAAGTAATTCCAAAAATCTTGAGTTGAAAGAATAGATCATCACATACAGAAATCAGAAAAATTGCCTCTTCTAAAGTTAGCAATAATAAGATCTTTATACTCTGAAACACAACGCTTCAAATAACAAGCAATGAGGCTTTGATACCAATTGTTAGGGCTAACAATACAGCTTAGAGAGGGTGAATAGGTTGTTTGAGAACTATGAAAAACATTTGCAGAAGATAATAAGTTCAACTTCAAACATTGGCAAAAACAAATTGTAGAAATCATGTGTGCACGCTACTATTTTACAAATCCTAATAATAAAGGTCTGGTTATGCATATGGTAAAGAGATAGAAGATTCGCAAGTAGATATATAACGGTTCAGCTTTATCCCCAAACCTACATCCACTCTCCATATTAATAGTCGCAAGTTGAGCTAGATTACACTAATAATCTATTCAACAAGTTATAATTGGTAAGCACTTATCCTATTATATGATAAATCACACTATTAGGATTTTGCTGCTACTCTTACTCTTCTACACTTGATCGTTCACATGATTACTATACGACAAGACTATCATAGTGATCTTTCAAGAAAATAAAACAATATGAACAAAGAAAGTAGCTTAAAGCAAATATTCGGATTCTACATCATTCTCTCTAACAGTTTGGCCTAGAAGCTCTTCTCTTAAATAGCCATCTTCAATCTTCCTGTTGGAGATGCTTCAAAAGTCCAACTAGCTATTAGAGATCTATTGGTGCTACTGTCAAAGATGATACTGCTCATACAATACTTTTTCCTCAAGCATTTGCAAACTATCGAGAAATTAGGTCTGTAGCTACTATTTTGACGTTGACTACTTTGACATTTCTAACAAATGCCCATTCCTCTTCCCTGATAGACTTCTTGATCTTCCGCTACGCATTTCCACCCAGTAACGACTATAATCTTTTCTCCAATGAACATCCTCACATGGTCATTGTTCAAACATCACTAATGACATGATATATCAACACAAATATTGCCATCAGCTAATCTTTAGATTTGTTGGTGCTGTTCACAAAAAACTGTCTGGACAACTTGTGATTAATCATCCAATTATCCTCTTGAGTATCTCAGCTTCCAAAGACGTCACCTTGATGATAGATCGACCACGATATCTTTAAGTCATTATGAACACCTCGTCATTTTTAACGTGTTCTCTTCCTAGTCAAGATCCTCATCCTTGTACCTAGTCTTCGCTGAACTCACATAGGTCATTGACATCATCACAATTGTCCACCTCATATGTATAGGGTAGCTGCTCTTTACCAACAATCTACTACTCTGATAACAATCCGTTGCACCTAATCGCAAAGCTGATCTTTCTAGTCCTTCTAAGCATATGGTAATTTGACTCTACCAAGCTATTCTTCTTTATGATCCTTCCAAGCTTTACTGAACATCCCTGTTCTAAGCTTGTTCACCTCATCGAGTCTATCCAATTGTCCACCCGATCTTTGTACCTTCCAGCCATTACAAGCATCACTGTTCTTCACGGTTTGTTCACCCTCTATCAAGATTCTTCCAGATGTGCACTTTATCTAAAGATCCTTCCTTCTAGCTTGAAGACATCTTCAACGCCTAATTTCTTTTTCATTTTAGATTTGGGCAAAGCACTCTAAACAGTGGCAAAGCACTCCTCATTTCAGAATTTATGGTGTTGTTTGTAATATCATCTACATATCAGCTTGTGCATATATCACCTAGTACTACTCAACCAAAACATACAGTAATAGTCTTTTATTGTTTTTGTCATTTTCAAAACATCATAGGGATTTTCCCAACACATAAAACCCTACCCAAAAGCGTCAAAGCGCATTGAAAATCGAAGGGGGAGTCCTGGTCCCATATTGGAGTTACTTGCTTGACTCGGTGGATGCAAAAATAGGAAAGTTGGAACTGGATAGTCGAACATTCAAAAGGGTTTCGTGCTTTGAAAATTCGAGAGGTGGATTTTGCCTTTTGCACTTCTGATTTCCTTTTCCCTACACTTATCGATTGAGCAAACGCAAGGAGTGATAGAAAGCCTCGAGTCAAATCTTTTCTTCAATACAAGACCCTGGATGTGACAACCAGGATCTCATATACCTTGATTTCATTCAATAATTGTTTATACTTCATGAATTATATGAAATGAATAAATAGATTCCAATCAAGCGAGGACATAAGGAACTGAGCTACTCGGCTCTATTTGTTATAAACTTGGTTCCTTCATTTACACGTGGGGAAGATGAGATTGAGAGGGGAATTTCTACAAAAAACACCATATACTACAAACACTAACTATTCCGCCTCTCATTTGTTATGTACATGTTGTTAAACAACTAAAACCAAAATCCTCCCACACGTTCGGCACCTCTCTACACCTCCTACTCCGCAGACTACCACCCCGCCCGGCCCATCATCATATAGCTGCAAGGGTCCCACCAACCGTCCATCAACCCGAGCGTAAAGGGCCACGAAGACCATGTAAGCCAGTCCCGTAGGCGCCCCTGTGTCTATTGTCAAACACGAGGTACATTTGACAAACACAACTCCCGGGAAATGGTGGTCCCGGGAAGTCCTCTTGCCGCCAAACAAAGTCGGCGGGGGAGCCGTAGAGGATGGTCGTCATGGCAGCAAAGGGGGGTAGGCGGTGCGGTCGACATCTTCTACTCGAAGAAACAACAAATTAACAAGTGTGAGTTTTTAAAATAAAAACTCAGCAAGTGAGCGGTTAGTCCTAACTTGGATTGGCAAAAAAAAAAAAAACAGTGCAAATAAGCAAACAAAACATCAAGTTATTGAATCCACGAAACCCAGCTACAACCATCACCCGGGGGAGACGACACTCCACCCCGAACCCCTCGCACCCAACCCGGCATCACGAGGTCCCTTGAGAAGCTGTTCAACTCTTCTCGGACCTCTGGAGAGAACACCATTACTTCTTTCCATCCCTCTCCGGCATCCCGACACCCGGGGTCTCACATTAGCTCAAGAGAAATTTTGAAGCTACACTCCCAACTTCCAGATTTTCAAAGATTGGTTTGTGCAAAGATTTATAATTTTGGAAGGTACCAAAAAGTATTTTCTTTTCCTTTTTGAATCATTGATAAGGGTGCCTCGGTAAGTAAAATTTCAGCAAGGGTCGGGAGGTTTTTCCAAATCAGTTTATAGTCAGATTTTGTTCAAAAGACAATAACAATTTCAAAAACTCCTGTGGTAAACCGAGATATCAACCCGACCTTCCCTGGTTTGGACAGCTTGATACACAATTCGAAAATATTGAAAGCATCGTGAAATTTTTAAGACACTTGAAGCTAGTACCATAGTAAATAAAGTTTCAGAACACAAGTCGAGGTTTTTCCTTTCCAAATCCAAAACAATGGCTGAATTCTCCAAGATTTCTTAGTTGCCAAAATCTGTTTTGGTTAAAATTCAAAGAAATCAAACACATGCCTGAGAAATCCAACCATTTCATCAATCCTTCAACCTCACAACAATCTCAGTTGCTCAATAAACCATCACTCAACATCAAAATCCAATCACCCACCCTATCAATACATTTTCTAAGACAGCAAAGATCGAACAGGAATGGAGAGCGCACGCACAGATGATTTCCTCTGTTTTACCCATCAAACCGCAACCGGTTTTCACCATCCACCAATCTCAACCATGAACATGGCTTTTCTATTCATCCCTTGCATCCCCCAATCGCAGCTAACTAACCCTAACCCCACATGCAACACCCAGCGAGCCAAATCGGGGACGGAAGACCACGAAACAGCCCACTTGCCTGGATACTTCGTCGATGGGAAGGGAAAGGAGACGTCGACGCTAAGCTTCACAACCGGCGTCGAATCCTTGATCAGAACCGAGCAGCAACGATCTGCTACTTGATGATGGCGCTGGTCGTGAGGGGCTGAGATGGGTGGGCTCGGTGGAGACGAACAAAAGCGAGAGGAAAAGAAAGCAAGGTGTCTCGGTAGAGAAGACGCGGATGGGTTTGTTCGCTTGAGAGAGAGAGAGAAGAGATGCGTGTAATTCCCCCCTCTTTTCTTCAACACACCTGGATGCTACGTGGGTAGAGCAAACAAGCGCTTCGAATTTTCTTTTCTGTTTTTTTTTTTTTTTTTATTGATTTATTTTTCTAGGTTATTACTATTCTATTTATTATTTACATATATACCTATACATATATATATATATATATATATATATATGTATATGTATAAAATCTTTAATATGCTCAATCTACTACTATTGAAATTTTTGGGCGTCACACTGGACAGTGCAATCGGGAAAAAGGAACCTCCTGTTATCTCCAATAGAGAGCGGTGTAATTGTGACCGCAAAAATCTTTTTTAAAGAATGGGCAGCTGGAAGATTTTTGAAAATCATGAAATGGGAAGTTTATTGTACTGTAGAATCTTTTATTTTTGTTTTATGACATTTTCATTATAGTTATGACAAATCAGCGTGGCCTCGTATGATTAAAATCATTCATACTTTTCGTATATTATGAAACGTCACGACATCATAAACTATACAAAATTGCATAACTATGTAAAATTGCATTTTTTACAATGTTTTTGGACTTGCTCGTGGTAGAAACACCATGAGCCTCTGTAAATTATCATCAAACACACAAAAGAATCCCATTTGCACTTAATTGCAACTAAACATTGTGACGTTGTAAAAGACAAAAATTATTTGATAATGTTTTGCTTATCTAGTTTCAGACGGGCAACATCTTATAAGTCAGAAATTTGTGCTTTAGGACCTTTTGGACTTGAATAAATTAGACGTAGTAAATATTTGTAAAAGCGTCTTAAAGTTAAAAGTCTGTATTCTACAACATTCTATATAATGTTTCAACGGAATATTACATAGCATTTTCGATATAGCATAAAATAAAAATTCACGATTGACGTCCTGCACTTGATTATTATATAATGTCAGCAAGATTTTGACAAAGCGTTGACACAATTGACCATTTTAAATGAGATGATGAGCTTTCGATGCCAAAAGTGTGAGGTAATATGAAAATTGCGGATGTCCTATCATTGTAAAATAATGTAATTGAAGCCACACTTAGTTGCGATGTTCTTGTTGGAAGATATGCTTGAAGATCCGCCGGATTGATCTGATCTAATTGATCCATTTTGATATTGATCTGATTTGATCTAATTGATCCATTTTGATAGGATTGATTTGTAGAATATTTGTAGAATTTTTTATTTCCTTTCTCTATGTACATTGTGTATTATAATTACAAATCATTGTACATTGATGACAACTCAAGTAATAGAAAAAGGAGAAAATCTCTCTACACATTTTCATTCTCTTGATAAGCTTCTTGCTTCCTTCGACCATTCTTACATGGTATCAGAGCGCTAAGCTCCTAAACCTGCTTCCGTGCTGATTACCTTCGAACTCTCTGACCTGCAAAAGAGATTTGCGAAGGAATCAATTTTTCGCTAAAGGAAGAAGAAGTGAATTCAGATCAATTACCATGCCTCACTTAGAAAATCCCTCCTCAGCCGATGATGCTTCGCCTACAGCAAACGTCACGTCACAAATCTCAGAAGCACAAGATATTATTGGGCCAACTCCCGCAACTCAACAGCAGATCCAAGCTCAAGGGATGCAGTGGCAATATTTTTCGGCTCAGTCAAGCATGGGGCTGCCCATTACAGGCCATCCTTACCATTGGGTACCTTATCCATGGTACGTTGGGCCAGGCCCAAATACATCATTGCCGGGGATTGTAGGCGTCCAACCCGACGGGAGCCCACCAGCCATGAGTGGGGCAAGCCCAACCGTCGGAACAGGGCAAACTGGCGGGTCGAGCGAAACGGGTCAGGGATCAAATCCCTACTCGGATTTCCATAATGCGGGTCACAGAATTGGATTTGTCGAGTCAAGGATGGGGGCGAATCCCTACCCGAATTTTTTCCCTTTTCCAATCACGGCTGTCACCAATTGACCGGAGCCTGGGGACCCTCTGTACATGTCAACCACCGACGGTCCAGAGTTGTGTTTAATAACTTTGCAACTAACCGGGCTGGAAAACTACTCCAGGTGGTCGCAGGACTTCCGGCGAGCCTTGGTGACGAAGGACAAGGACGGTTTCCTTGACGGAACTGTGTCCGTTCCTTCGGACGAGCGACTGGCCCGACATTGGAGAAAATGCAATCACCTCATCCGAACGTGGATCGGCAACTGCATCTCTCCAGACGTCGCAACCGGTCTCCCGCCGACAAAAGACACAAAAAAAATGTGGGACAATATCAACGAAATGTATGGGAAATTAGATCGGGCTAAGATTTTTTCCCTCATGCAGGAACTCAGCGATCTCAAACAAGGAAACATGAGCGTCACGGCGTGTTACAATAAACTCTCATCGCTCTGGAACGAGCTCGAGGCCGTGGAAGAAAAACTCGAGGGATCGGCAGAAACCCTCAAACAGTATAGATCTATAAAGGAGAGAGAGAAAACCACTCGGTTTCTCCTAATTTTGAACGAGAGTTACTTGACATTCTGCTCGCGAGATCCCGGCGATGGATCCGGTTCCTCCTCTCGGGAGGATTTTTCAGCTAACTGTTGAGGAGGAAAACCAGCGACTCACGGCTCCGGAACAAACGCGAGGAAGCGACAGATCACTCTCACCATTCGCGGGGAGCGGCGAGAGTCGGGGTTCAAAACCCTAACGCGAGACAAAGAGGCACTAGGGTTACAGGGGAGCGGCGAAAGAAGCTTTAAAAGGAGGGGAGCGAACGGCTCAAATCCTCCGTGGTGATCTAACGGTGTCCAAGAGCTTGATCTGTCGGCTGAATCGACGACGGATATCATCCCGCGAAAAAGGGATCGGACGGCGGATATTATTCCGTGAGAAAAGCATCGGACGGTCAGATTAATTCGGCATCTTTAAGGAATTTTGGCCAAAATTCCAAAGGGAAAGGTAAATTGTATTTTGAGTACCGCAAACGTCCACATCACACTATATATAATTGTTGGAAATTGTATGGGAAGTCAGGAGAAAAAGAAAAAAGGAAGGAATATTCTGCAACTTACCAAGTTACTGGTCTTAGTAATGATCACCCAATTACTTATGGGCAATATGCATAGTTAATGCAGGCTTTACAAAAGGCAGAAATCATGAACAGAGGAGGAAGTTTTTCAGGTATATCTTATTGCTTGATAAATTCTATTTCAAGAAAGGCATGGATAGTGGACTCAGGAGCAAGTGATCATATTGTTTGTGATAAAAGCTTTTTTTTGCTATGCATAAGAAATTAGATATACCTATTTCTGTGCAACTGCCAAATGGAGATATCACCAATGTCACTTTGACAGGCACTGTTCAACTGAGTCCCCAAATTACCCTCCAAAATGTCCTCTATGTGCCTCAATTTCAATTCAATCTTATTTCTGTCTCCAAAGTCTGCAAAGAAAATTCCTATCGAGTACTCTTTAATTCTAACAGCTGTTTTTTCCAGGCCCTTTCGACTGGCAAGCTGATGGGCTTGGGTAATCTCTCAGAAAGATTGTTTTTTTGGGATGAATTTCCAAATCATCTTGATCTTTCATTTGTTGCCTCAAATAAAATGTCATTGTGTAATGCTGCTACCGATGATAAAACCTTTCTTTTGCATTCAAGAATGGGTCATAGTGCTTTTTTTCCCCGCTCTAAATGTCATATATGTCCCATGGCAAAGCAGTCTCGCACACCTTTTCCTATCAGTAAAAGCCATTCCGATGATATTTTTTCACTAATTCATGTGGACGTTTGGGGACCATACCACACAGCACATCGTGATGGTTCACGTTATTTCCTCACTATCGTAGATGATTACTCATGTGCAACCTGGATATTTCTTATGCAGTCCAAAGCTCAAGTTCCTTCTAATATGAAATCCTTTATCATTCTAACCAAAAATCAGTTTGGAAAGTCCATACGGCGGATCCGCACTAACAATGGAAAATAATTTTTTAACCATGAATGCAGCTCACTTTTCTTATCTCATGGGATTCTACATGAAAGCTCATGTGTATACACTCCACAGCAAAATGGAGTGGTAGAAAGGAAACATCGTCATCTGCTAGAGGTCGCAAGAGCACTAAAGTTTCAGGGATCCATTCCAAATGTTTATTGGGGAGATTGTATTCTTACTGCAGCTTACCTCATCAACCGGATGCCATCTCGTATACTGGTTGGTAAATCACCTTTCGAATTACTTTATGGTAAAAAACCAGCAGTTGATCATTTAAGAGTATTTAGTTGTTTATGCTATACTGCAACTTTGGGAACTCGGGACAAGATGACTCCACATGCCAAACGATGCATATTTATGGGTTATCCCAACCTACAGAAAGGGTACCGTGTCCTTGATCAATCAACAAGGAATTTTTTTGTAAGCAGAGATGTCATTTTTCATGAAAATATCTTCCCATTCCAAGCAAAGGAAGATGATTTGATTGTCTCCAACAAATCTCAAAATTCCCCATAGCAGGAAGATGTATGTCATGAATATCTTCTCACGGGATATCAAGAACAAGTTATTCCCTCACCTTCAGCATCCACTTCATATAATCAGCAGCAGACTGAGGAAGAGATGGAAAGTATGCCTGCAACTCAACTCCATGTGGAAAATATCCCTGATGTTTCGACTGATACAACTATTGAAGGAACATCTCTTTCACCACCAGTGGACCCACCACGTCGTTCGGGACGAGCCACAAGACCACCAACCTGGACAAAGGATTATATCTGTGCATCCCTCAAATCACCAGGTATCAATTATCCAATATCATCATATGTTTCTTTTGATAAGCTTTCATCCGAACATAGATGTTGTATTAGTCGCATATCTGATGAAAGGGAACCTTATAGTTATAATGAGGCATCCCGAGATCCACGATGGCAACAGGCCATGGCAGGCAAGAGAATTACGACCGACCGATAATCATACATGGGAACTGGTCAGGCTTCCTCCAAATAGAAAGTCTATTGGATGCAAATGGGTCTATAAAATCAAATATAAAGCTGATGGATCCATTGAGCGTTACAAGGCTCGATTGGTGGCCAAGGGATATACCCAGCAAGAAGGTTTCGATTATCACGAAACTTTTTCCCCGGTTGCTAAGGATGTCACAATACGATCTTTCTTATCAATTGCAGCCATCCATGATTGGTCACTACATCAGATGGATGTCCACAACGCTTTTCTCCATGGCGACTTGGATGAAGAAATCTACATGGATATTCCTCAGGGTTTACGGAGACAGAGGGAGAATAAAGTATGTCATCTCCTTAAATCCCTTTATGGACTGAAGCAGGCCTCCCGACAATGATATGCAAAATTTGCTAAAGCTCTCACAATTGCAGACTTCAAACAATCCAGATATGATTATGCCTTGTTCACATGGACTAGAGGTAAGTCGTCTATTTATCTTATGATATACGTAGATGACATTCTCATTATGGGAAATGATGAAGCTGCAAAGAGAAAATCTTAAGAAATATTTGCATACTACATTCCATATAAAAGACTTGGGAGCACCAAAGTACTTTCTTGGAATTGAGATTGCCAGATCTCACCAGGGAATTTCTCTTAGTCAAAGGAAGTTCGTATTAGAGATTATATCATAAACAGGTTTATCAAGGTGCAAACCAGCAGTTATTCCAATTGAGCAAAATACCAAATTGACTGCAGCAAATCATGTTGAGGGAACATCTCAGGATGATCCCATTCTTGAAGATCCGTCAAGTTATCAGAAGCTCATTGGAAAACTCATATATTTGACTATGAGCAGACCTGATATATCATATGCAGTACAAAATCTCAGCCAATTTATGCACAAACCAAAAGAATCTCACATGAATGCTGCTCTGAAAGTAGTAAAATATTTGAAAAGTTGTCCAGGATTGGGAATACTTTTATCCAGAAAATGCAACATGGAAATGATAGCATATTGTGATGCAGATTACGCAACTTGCCCCATGAGTCGAAGATTTGTTTCTGGATTTTGCATTAAATTCGGGGAATCACTTCTTTCCTGGAAAACTAAGAAGCATGCAACAGTTTCTTTGTCCTCAGCCGAAGCGGAATATACGGCCGTGGCAAAGACCACATGTGAGATTGTATGGATACGAGGTCTGCTTGGAGATCTCGGAGTACAGGTAAAAGGGCCAACAAAATTATTTTGTGATATGAGTCAGCACTGAAGCTTGCAGCCAACCCCGTAATGCACGAAAGAACCAAGCATATAGAGGTGGATTGTCACTTCACTTGGGAGAAAATCCAAGAAGGGGTAATCGAAACAAGAGGGATTGGAACCGTTGAACAACCGGCGGACATTTTCACCAAACCTTTATGTTCAAGACAACATGCATATCTATTAAGCAAGCTAAGCGTCTTGGATATTTACAAGCCACCAGCTTGAGGGGGAGTGTTGGAAGATATGCCTGAAGATCCGCCGGATTGATCTGATCTAATTGATCCATTTTGATATTGATCTGATTTCATCTAATTGATCCATTTTGATAGGATTGATTTGTAGAATATTTGTAGAATTTTTTATTTTCTTTCTATATGTACATCGTGTATTATAATTACAAATCATTGTACATTGATGACAACTCAAGTAATAGAAAAAGGAGAAAATCTCTCTACACATTTTCATTCCCTTGCAACGCTTCTTGCTTCCTTCGGCCATTCTTACAGTTCTATATATAGCAAAATTTGCTTCCCTTCGAAATCAACTAATCAAGTTACTTGATTTCAAGGGGAAATTAAAGGGTAGAGATGGCTCCATTTGTCTAGTAAGAGTAACGGTGACAGATTAGCCTTCTTACAAAAATATCACACGAGTAAATACACTTCATATGTTTCCTAAACTTTTTGCTTCCCTAACTCCAAAATCCAAGGGAAGCACCAACCGTAGGTATCGAAATATCAAGAGTGGATACCATGAAAAAATCCAAACAAGTACCCCATGCTCCAATGACCCCAAACAATTTTCGTATTGCAGAAAATATTTGACATCTAGATTATTAAGTAGAGCAAATCGATGTCGATATATTGCTTTAGAAACATTGTATAGGATTAACAAAATTATTAACTTTTTTTCTAATTAATGTAAAGAAATATGTCTAATTAATGTTAAGGGAAGTGGGAGGCAATGGAGCTTTATGATGATGTGGCTCAACCATGAAATCTCAATCTACCCAAAATCTTTTCTAATTACTTATAGATATATGTATTAGAAATTTTATTGACAATATAGTAAGAGAAAAGGAGTGACTAAGGAAACGTGTGGAAGAAAGAACAGCATAACTGAAAGACACATTCGCACGGTGGTCCAATTGAAAAGTGCAATCCCTTTGGGAACAAGGGTTAGAACTTCAGCAGGAAGTTCCAAAAGATTTTGTCATTTCTATTTCCATATGAGGACACTAATGGAGATCTAATCTCAATCATTAAAGTGTGCAAAATTGTTTTTACCAAACAATATTGATGAAATAAAATAGTTGATATATATATATCATAAATATCCATATAAATTTCTAGAAACTTCTATACATCGTACCTTAGATCAAGTATAAGTTCATGCATGGATGTTATGATATCTGTACTTCATTGGTGTCCCACTTGGATTAATCCCCACTCTAAAGGGATGACAAACTTTGTGATTATATAGCACTGAATATTGATACATGCTGGTTTTGATTATCTTCGGTTGTTAGACACAAATCACAAAATCTCACCCTAAAATTCCCTCCCCCCCTCCTTGTTCAAACATAAAACGTGAATAGTTTCTTTTTGACAAGTTGAGGAATTAGATTGTACAAATTGAAAATTTAATACTAGAATGAACATTTAGGAATAGTTCAAGAATCACGTTGAACGAATTATAAACCAAAGATTATATTGCACATTAGGTTAAATTTTAAGGACTATTAGCGTCATTTCCCAAATAGAAAATTCGAGTATAGGTAGAGTTTTGTGGATATTAGGATAATGGTAATGATGCTTATTTGATAATAAAAAAAAAAAGGGTCCACTAGTGGTGGAGACTTGATGCATAATTCCTAGTTTGATTTATAGGTTGAAAAAAAGATTCATGCATGCTCCACTGATAATGATATATTGTTCTACAAACGTAACATTAGATTACATGAGATGATTATTTTTTTTTCTAATTAATGTAAAGAAACATGTCCAATTAATTTTAAGGGAAGTGGGAAGCAATGGAGCTTTATGATGATGTGGCTTACCCATGAAAAGTTCTACCCCATTTTCTTGTTACTTATCTATATATTAGAATCTCAGAGACAAATAGGGAGCCAAAGGGAGTGAATGATGAAACATGTGGGGAAAGAATAAATGAAAGTGCCATCGCCATGTAGGTCCAGGATAAAAAGTGCAACCCTTTCGGAACAACGGTTGAACTTCAGCAAGAAGGCCGAAAAGCTATTGTTATTTCTATTTTCATGAGATCTCAATCATCAAAGTGTGCAACATTGTCTTTTCCCCAATAAAATTAATAAAATAAGATAGTTGCTCTTGTTGAAGCTCAAATCATAGGCTGCAATTCTATGTTTTTCTTCTTCTTTTTTGGTAGAAGCTGAAATTCTTTGTTTGATGCACATAAAATTCCAAAAACTTCTATATATCATACCTTAAATCGAGTACATGTCCATGCATACATGTTAGAATGTATGAACTTATTGGATTAATCCCCAACCCTAAAAGGTTCACAAATTTTGTGATTACGTAACACTGAATATCAATAGTGATTTTGATTGACTCTAAATCATTAGAGACAAATCACCAAATCTCACACAAAAATTTTCGCCCATATAAACATACTATTTACTCGAAAGGAAAACGGTAATGGTTACTTTCTGCCAAAAAAGAAAAATTGAATAAAGTTAGGGTTTTGGAGATTTTAGGAAAATCACCCATGTTTGAGAGTTTTAATGCATAAGAACCGTTGATTATATGAGGAATTTGGACAGATTCGATCACCATAAGTAACTTATTCTACGGGTATCATGAGATCAACGATGCTTATCTAGTAGAAAATGCTGCACTAGTGATGAAGACTTGATGCAATAAATAAATCCCTAGCTTTAGATTTATGGGTTGAGAAAAAAGATTTATGCATGCCTAGAGAGAGAGAGAGAGAGAGAGAGTCTTTAGACTTTTGGCTTGTTCTCGATCATGCATGGGGTTCTGCAGTCAACTTCATGGAGGAAGCTAAAACATATCAGACAGAGGATGAGGGGTCCACGGAACACTGAAAAGTGTGGTTTTACCCTTCTCAAGCAAGCGAGACAACTTTCGACCAAAAAAAAAAGAAAAAGCAAGCGAGACAACTCAGTTGGGAAGGGAAGACTACAGTAAAAAAAAAAACAACAGCAACAACAACAACAACGTCAGTCACTGAATCAATGCACGGGTCGACACTATAAATTCCTCACCCTTGGCCAATGTTAGTCCCACCTCGCTTCAAACCCTCCAACAAAATCTCAATCTTTCTGTCTTGTTCTTCCTCTCTCTGCTTGCGGAGGTTAGTGAATGGAAAACACAATCTCTGAAGCAATGAGAGCACTTCCTCCAGGATTCCGATTCCACGCCACTGACGAGGAGCTGCTGATTCATTACTTGAAGCCCAAGATACTTGGACGACCCGGCGAACGCTACTACGACATGATACCGGAGATCGACATATGCAAATTCGAACCTTGGCAATTGCCCGCCATGTTTTGTCACAGGTTCAACAGTAAGGAGCTCTTTTTCTTTTGTCGTGTGAAGCGCAAGTACTCTAACAGCAAGCGCTCTGACCGGACAACCGAAGCCGGTTACTGGAAAGTGACCGGCAAGGAACGTGCCATCATGAGTGAGGACACTGATGAGCCGATAGGAATCAAGAAGACACTGGTGTTCTACACAGGCCGCGTGCCTAAAGGCAAAAGGACCAATTGGGTCTCACATGAGTACCAGCTTAATCCTAAGTGTCTGGGCCATAACGAAGACGAGGTAAGGTTTTTGTCACGCCCCAGACCCCGAGCGCGTGCCCATCCCTATCTGGTCGATAATAATATGCGACTTCCCAGGACAAGTCGCCGACCCTTTCCATTTTATTGCGCATGCGGAAGCGAAAAGAAATCCCCTGACAGTAATCATCTCGGGATAGAAATGCAGGATAATAGATTCACAAACAAACATGCTTTTATATATACACCGAGTCATGTACACAGTGTCTATGGCCAAAAGACTACAAAAGACGGCCTTTCAAAAAGAAGCGGTCCTAACCGACCTACGCTTCCGACATCACCTCCTCTCGCCTTCAGGTCCTCCACTCGACGACCCTGAAAATGTTGTCCCACAACGGGGTGAGATATCATCTCAATGAGTCTAAGCTCTAAACCCCAATTAGGAGGGAAATACGCCAAGAAGCGTCCTAAGCACGCAATCACACAATCAAGGAGACTTACCTCGTCTCAGACCCACCTTGCAGGTCAGTACAATTTATCTCAAAGACAACATGAGAGCATGAGCAACAAATAAGCTCCAAATAACTGAAACGCCACACTCAATTAATCATGCGTTCCTAGTTTTGATCTCGGCATATAGCACGGCCTACTCTCAGTTCGGCAGTCTTCTGGCATTGCCAGGCTTCGTCTCACCCCATTGAGCACGGCACGTCTCTTTATCAGACGGCTTTTCCGAAGGAGCATAGGGTCCAGAATCAACTGCGACCGGCTTCCCGTTGTCCAGGGGGTATCCCAAATAAGGATAACGTCCAGCTCAACAGCCCGGGACGATTTCTCGTAACCATCACACGATCACTCAAATATGGCCCAGGACACCGTGCATTGCACTAAAATGCTTCAATTAAAATGGTGAGCCTGACCTTTTTCTTTGTATTAGAAATTCACATGAAATTACTCGCGTGTGGGTACACGATCAACTTGATCCAGAAAAATTGATATTCCTCCTTTTTGAAATCCCACTATTTCATATAGTACTAAAAGCCATTTTCGGTGTCAAAACCTGACACCTGGGATTTTCTGAATAAATATTGGAAATTCATAATTTTTGGAATTAAATACCAATCAGCACTCAATTTGCATAATTTAACACTCAATTGCAGAAATTAACCACACCATTGCAATCAAGACGAAATTCCGGTCACCGGCTATCCCGGCCTAATTTCCGGAAAATAATTAATGATTAAATAATTACTGAAATCAATTAAATAAATCAATTTAAATTCTACAAATAATAACCTAGGCCAAAATCATTAAATTAATAACCAATACGGACTCGGAGAAATTCCCGAACCCTTCTAGATAAACAGTACAATTTATTTAGGCCTCAGCTAAACTATGCTAACCACCTAACATGCTCAATTAAATAATTCAATTTCTAATTTAATCTAACTAACCACCTAATTCCTAATAAAATAAATCTAAACACCCCTTAAACGTCATTAACCTACTAAGCAGAGTTTAGAGTATAAACTCACCGGTGTATCGCGAAAACCGGTTCACCGCGACAACGACTCGACGGCGGCCGAAATCGAAATTTTCGGCGGCGTCGACGAACTTGGGCCGGGCCTAAGGCTTGGCCCAACAAATCTCAGCCCAAATGAGATTTGTCCTTGCACTGGAATGGGCTTGCTCTTGGACTTGGGTCTAGCTGCGATTGGGCTTCAAAAACTGGGCCTTGCTGAATTGGGCTTGCGAAATTCACAGGCTTCCAAAGAGCTGAGGTTGGGCCACTGAAAAATGGAATGGGCTCGCTGTGGTTGGCCCACGAACAAAAGAAGACTGAAACTGCAGGATTTGTTGGGCTTCAGGCAGCTGGATTCGCTGACTGAGGAGACCGAAGACGCTGGCAACGGTTGGCAACTCGGTGGATCTCGAGGTTTCACGGCGAGATGATGGACCGAATGAGTTGGGGCTCGGACGCGTGGAGGGAAGCACGGGCAAACGGCAGAATTCGGTGGATACGTGCGGCTTCTCTTCGGTGGTGTTGCTCGGTGGATGTTGCTGGCGGCGTGAGGATGCTCGGAGGATTTCGAAGATGAAGACTTGGTTGAATCGGTGGTCTTCCGTGGGCGTTGGAGTTGACTGGCGTGCTGGCGTGGAGCTGAGGGCACGCCACAGGGGAAGACTAAAGATGGGAGCTGCTCGTGGACGCTGTCTTCGTGGACTCCACGATATGCTCGGGCTGAAGACGTTGGACTCGGGCTTCGGCGGTTTCGTTTGCTGACCGAAGCAGAAGGAGGAGCGGGCAGGTGGCAACGTGAAGGAACTCGGTGGAGTCGTGGGCTTCAAGCGGTCAACCAACGGCTTCGTTCTTGCAGGTGTTGACCGAGAGATGCTGGTTGATGGGCAAGTGGCGAGGAGCAGCTTAAATTGAAATCTCGTGGCTGGCGTGAGTGGAGTGTGTGGGTTTCGGTTGAGGAAGAGAAGTAACGGAGATGGAGAGAGATTGGATGGGGATTGCTTCGCACGGTAGAGAGATTAAAACAAAAGCAAGAATAATGAGCGGATGGGAGGGTTGCCGAGCGTGAGAAGCCAGCTAAGAGGAGACAAGAAAAATCAGAAATCTTAGCCAATACATTTAATGTTTTGGCCCCACAAGTCCACCATACACTCCTCTTTGTCCCCCCAATCAATTTCAAGCTTATCAACTCACAAATAAGCAATTTTAAAGTCCAAAATTGCTGCATCATCCAATCATACGAATTTCACCATTTGAACTTCAATTTCTCCAATAAATTCCCAAATTAAGGTCCATTTCGACGTAAAAATCCCAAATGATTTTCTATAAATCCCCGACACACACAAAAATGTGCTCTCAACCCAAAAGTCAAATTTCCCATTAATTTAGCCAATTTGAACTTCTGCCAAATTTCCGCGACGTCCGAACCCACTTTCCGTAAAAATCTCGGGATCTCTGAAAAATCTTCTGAGACTGAGTCGACATTCCTAAAATTTATTGTGACACGACAGAATCTTCAATTTCTGAAATCGGACTTGAATTGGCGGTTAATTTTCATTCGGCGCGTTTTTAGCGTGACCTAGACTACCGGGTAGTTTTCAGAACTTTTCAGGGCGATTGACTCGTGGTCGATTTTCTTCGAGCCACTATGAACCCACTCGACTCAATGGCGACTCTCGCTTGTCGTGAAAATCTCGAGGATTCAAATACGGACACAGGGCACCAAAACAATAAGAAAATCAGTCTAGAGCCAGTCGACGAGAATTTTCCAATTTAGTGGAGTCACCCACGATCGGCCACACATCTCAGTCGAATAGACCTATCTCTGATCTCAAATCGATTTTAACTGTGCCGTAATGGCCTCTTAAGATGGACACGGTCGAGAAGCCGATTCATGACCGAGTTCTCAAGTCTAATTGCCTTAAAATTCATAATAATTTCCCCAGATAGTCTAGTTATGTCAAGAATGATCAGTTCTGAGGATAGCCCTATAGACGCGTCAACGAAATGCCCGATTTATTCAGTAGAAGACAGGGTCGAAAAATCTGGATGTCACAACTCTTCCCCTCTTATAAAAATTTTGTCCTCGAAATTTAAACCTTACAAGACTTGATTAAAAAGGTGGGGGTACAATTCTCTCATTGACTCCTCAGTCTCCCATGTCGCTCCTTCTGTACCGTGGTGTTGCCAGACCACTTTTACTAAGGGAATAGTCTTTGTACGCAGAACTTGCTCTTTGCGATCGACAATCTGGATCGGTCTTTCGACGTATGACACACGGTCATCCACGTCCAATTCTTCAAAATTGAGTACGTGGGTCGGGTCAGGCTCATACTTCCTCAACATCGACACGTGAAAGACGTCATGCACTTGCGCCAATCTTGGCGGCAACGCAAGACGATACGCTAGGTTCCCGATTCTTTCAAGAATCTCAAACGGACCTACGTACCTCGGACTCAGTTTGCCTTTCTTACCAAAGCGCGAAGTTCCTCTCATTGGTGACACTTTCAGAAAAACGTGATCACCAACTTGGAACTCTAAAGATCTCCGACGCTTATCTGCGAAGCTTTTTTGTCTGCTCTGCGCTGTCTTTAATTTGTCTCTGATCACTGCCATGGCATCTACTGACTGTTGAACCAACTCTGGGCCTATTATCTTTCTTTCCCCAACTTCATCCCAACACACTGGTGTTCTGCATGTTCTGCCATACAACACTTCGAATGGGGCCATCTAAATACTCTGTTGATAACTGTTGTTGTAGGCGAATTCTACCATATGAAGCTGATCTTCCCAACTTCCCTTGAAGTCCATAACACACGCTCTCAACATGTCCTCGAGGGTCTGTATTGTCCTCTCGGACTGGCTATCCGTCTGAGGATGATATGCCGTACTGTACTGAAGCTTTGTACCAAGAGCACTCTGCAAGCTCTTCCAAAAAGCAACAGTAAACCTCGGGTCTCTATCTGAAGTTATCGTAACCGGTACTCCATGCATACGAACCACATGTCGCACATACAAGTCTGCGTGTCTATCCAGACTCAAGTCCTTTCGTACTGCAATGAAGTGAGCCGACTTTCTTAGCCTGTCGACCACTACCCAAATTGAATCATTTCCTCTTTGACTCCTTGGTAGTCCAGTCACGAAGTCCATCGTGATGTGCTCCCATTTCAATTCTGGGATCGCGAGAGGTTGCAGAAATCCTCCCGGCTTGCAATGCTGGGCTTTTACTTGCTGACATGTCAAACACTTGGCCACATGTTTGGCGATGTCCGCCTTCATACCTGACCACCAGTAGTGTTGACGCAGATTCTGATACATCTTAGTGCTTCCAGGATGAATGCTATAACTGCTACGATGTGCTTCAGATAAAATTTCTTCTCTAAGCTCTACATCATCAGGTACAACCAAACGTCCTTGGAACCTTAGAGTTCCATCATCAACAATCTGAAAATCAGCCTTCCTTTTATCTGCCTCTTCCTGAAGAATTCTCTGTACATCTGGGTCTATCGGTTGGAGTTGTTTGATTCTAACTTGGACATCCGGTTCAATTCTAAGGGTGGCCATAAAACTCGAGAGGTGGCCTACCTCGAAATTGAATTCCGAATCCCGAGCTCTCTCGATTAAGTTCCACTCCTTAACCAAGATTTGCGCTATTGAAGACTTTCTACTCAATGCATCGGCAACCTTATTCGCCTTTCCCGGGTGATATAAAATATCACAGTCATAATCCTTCAACAATTCCATCCATTTTCCCCTGAGTGCAGAATTCGTTTGGAGAAATGATGGAATTACTTGCTGCAACTGGCCAGCCTGCTTCATTTACATCAGAAGATGGCTTGTTGGAAAATGGTTAGCATGACAATTACTTTGGTAATGAATATATTTCATCACTTAGCAGCACTTTTCCAAACACCCAAACCGTCGGAAGTTTGAACTGAAGCTAATCGGTTTAAATGGTGCTTACAGGTTGATTTGTAGGAGTGATGCGTCAATGTCATATATATCTTAATCCTGAAACTAAGTGAGATCCTATTATACAGTAAAATATTCAAAAGAATAAAACTGAGCTTGGGTAACAAGCTCTTTTGATTACTTCGGGCCTGCTAAATTTTTTTATTAGGAATCCTAATAGATAAATACTATTGTTACTGGAAGTTTGACTGGAAGCAATGCATGAGGGAGCTGAAGACCTTGCTTTTAGCTATGGACCTTGAGGGAATAGCTTCTGAGGGGGTTGCGTGAGGGTAGAGTCGGAAGAAGATGTAAACTTTCCAAAGAAATTTTGAAACTTGGAGAACAAGTCCGAAATTTTTCAGTTGAGAACAGTTCTTTCCTCCTTTCTTTACCATGTCAGTGGCAATCCCTTATGACTTTACTATAACTCTTTTGTTTGTATGCAAATGCTTTTCTGATGGACTTTTATTTTTTATTTTTTTATTTTTGGCTTAGCCATGAACATTTTATTTGTTAATATGAGTAAAAATAAGTGGGGAAAAATTTAAGATTTTTCTTTTCCCTCCTTCTGCCTTTTACCGCCTTAGTCCTTGTTGATTTTGAGGGGACATAAAAAATCATGAAGAATCTCACATCGGGATTGCTTTGAATGATTGAACACATGGCTTGGAAAAATTGAATAGTAGAAGTGTCTTATGTATAATATTTAAGTATTTACTCATTTTAAATGGGATTCTCCTGTGTATTTGTATGGGGTCTTTCTGTAGTCTTCCAACCATCACTGATTTTGCTTGCGAAGTTACTACCTTGATGATGAAAGGTATCGACGCTTGTTGTTGCACAAAATGAATTGCGAAGGTTATTGTCACAGATTACTGTTTGTATGGGACTATAGACATACCCATTGGTATGACTCAGAGGAAAATCCAGCTAGCCATTGATTTGCACAGTCACAGGATATACAGAGGTTAAGATGTGGGATCCACCAAACGGTCAAACAACTTCCTAGCCAGGGTAAGATCCATGGCATCTCTATTGTAAATAAGAATGGGTAGAACTCTGATATGAAGCAATCCGAAGCAAGTCAGTATTGCTCTCTTCAAATTTCCTTCTCTCTCACCTTTTCATTAGTACTTTTGTTCTTCTTTTTTTTTTTTTTTTTTTTTTGAGATGGAAAGCATAGAAACTTCGTTAGTTGATCTGCCCGTGGGATTCTGATTCAGACCAACAGATGAGGAACTTGTCAATCAATACTTGAAGACACTTGGCAACGAAACAGTTGAACAGATAATTCCCGAGGTTGATGTCCATCAATTGCCATCTTGGGATTTACCTGGCAAGATAAATGGTAAGACAATCGAGACTGTCCCGTTCATCTTTAAAAAATGTGAGAAGTTCATGGTTGGTCCATTCTATGTGTTCTGGGATTCTGTGTCTGTTGGTTTGCATCAGCAGTTTGAAGATTTTTTGCTGCGGAAATATGCAGAACTATCAAGGATAAAGTCAGATGGTGATGAATGGTTCTTCTTCAGCTGTCTGCAAAATAAGTACCCTCAAAGTAAACGGGCGAGAAGGACATGACTATGGCTCTTGGAAGCCAACGGGCAAAACTCACAAAATCAGGACACAAGACAGGAAGAACACATTAGGTCTGAAGAAAATTTTGGTTTTCAAAAAACGTGAAAGTCCCAAAATCATACCAAATGGGTACTGCATGAATACAGCATCCTCAATGACCAGGTACTCAATCTTCTTGCTTTCCCTTCCTCTTGCAGTGAACTTTGGCACAAACCATATTTGAATTATTTATGGATACATATGTGTGATTAAGGTCACTAAATGAATGTTCTCCATTCCAGGAACTTTCATTTCAGAGCCCTTCTGATTTTATTTTCTTCTCTGACATATTTTTTTGGAGTAGGTACTGAGCAACTTATTTTTAGTTGCTCTGACTTCTGCTTCTATTTTTTTCCCTGAAATGAACTAAGCTCTTATTAAACTTCTATTGATTGGCTTGCAGCTAACACAATTTTACCAAGTAAAATACCCTGACTTTTTCTTCTTTTGTTCTTCTTTTCTCTCCAAATTTTGCTAATGCTATAGCTATCAATTGCACCATTAACTCTATTTTGAAGCTGAGCAAGGATTCTCTTTTTAAAAGGGGTCTTATAAGTTGAACACGGAGTGTTACCAAAGTTGTTATGTTGACTGACATTTGATTCTTCGAGGTTGGTTTTATTATTCCTTTGGTATTAAACCGCGAAGTACTTTCAGAGATCAGTGAGTAGGCTTGATTAAATTGTTAACTTGTCTTTTGTCTTTCTATATCAGAGTGACTTCGTTCTTTACCACTTGAAGAAAAACCCTGATGAGAATGGTAAGAAAAATTCAGACTGCTGCTTCTCATTTCTCCTTTGCTTAAAATCATCTGTAAGGAGGAGGCCAATTCCATCAGCGATTTCAGAATAAGACCACAGAAATTATAATAATCTCGTTGAGCTATTAGAAAGAAAAGGTAAACGCTTTGCTTTGATGAAACTACTTTAAAAGCACTTCAAAATGCCCTCTTACATAAGAAATCATCCGGCAATCCACATGGTGATCTTTGATCATTTCTTAAGAATATGAATATCACAAACAAGATGAATGAAGTCATCTAAAATCCCGTTCATGATGGTTCTAGGTGTGATAGTTTCAGAATCAGCATGCTCGGACTCTGTAAATCCTTGGTCGATGAATCGCATGCATTTCAAGGGGGTTTACTCAATAATCGTCTTGGAGGATGAAGCGAGGAAGGCTCTCGCAAAGGATCAAAATCACTATTACAGACTTGAGAGCGAGACGAAATTCTATTCTGACATGTCTCTAATTGTTAAAGCGTTTTTCGAGTTTGAGTCCATACATGCCCCAGGCGTTAATGGTTCAAATTGGAAGTTCTCTATGGAAAATGCATTACTGCTTATACAAAGAGAGATGATCATGTGTGGAAGACCTATAAACTTGTAAAGTGTTTGATTCTCAACGAATAAGATGAGAGGGAAAACAAGAACGTGGTCAGTTACAAATTAGATTGTCTAGGCAAAATAAGATCAAAAAAAAAAAGTTGATAAATCTTGTCATAAATTTGAAATTTATCATATGTGAACTCTTGAGATCTCTCTCATTCATATTGCTAGTGCTGCAGCTGCCGGTATGCAAATTGGACAATAATCTTCACCTTGAGACATTTTGCAATGCAGCAGTAGCAAAAGCAATGGCAGCAATCCAACTTTCCGAGCCAATCTTGATCAAGGAAAGGCATCCTGCAATGATGTTAGCAAAACCAAGACTATGACGAGTGGTAGATATATTCAAATCAACCTAGATTTGTCTTAAAAGTTATGTACAGATCAAAAAATTTGCCATTCTTCTTTTATCTTGATGTTTATACATAACAAAGCAACTCTTATAAGTCAAATACAATATGTTTTGGGCCTTGAATTCTGTTGATTAGATGTGCTTCGGAGCACATTTCTAGTTGTATGCCCTTTTATTTTTCTGAATCCTTTAATGCTCAATGTAACTTCTGGATTTCCAATGTCACTTAGAGTTAACAAGGTACTTAGTTGATCTATTCTACGTATGAGGTAGCTTTTTGTCATGTTTCATGTAATGAAAAAGAAAAGTGATTTCTCTCTATTATTGCACATGCAAGAGTGTGTTGGCAAATCGATGAATTTGAGTTTACCTATAGTTAATTGCATCACTTAGGATCCCAATATGGTCCTTTGTAGCAACAAAAAAATAATTTGATGTTATTAATGTAAAAATAAGAACTTCCACAGAAAAAAAAAAAAAAAATTACTCGAAGATGAAGAAATTTTGTGCGTTTGTGTGTTTAGGTGAGAAAGAATCCACTGCCGATATAACTAGTGCATCTTTGCCCAATCTAATAGCCATGTACATCCCCTTTCATTATTAAGATCTCCTACATAGTTTAATTTTCATTTCGCTTATATAAATTAAATCGCCCACCTTGCGTTCATTATCCAAAATATCTTGACATATAATGTTCGTAACTTGGAAATCAGTTGGCTTTTATTCTAATTAACATCATATTGTCATTAATTATAATTGAAGTTTATATCTTCTCATTGTCAAAACAGACATGGGAGTATTACTATTTAGGTTTCATAGTTTTCTTCAATACCAATCTATTTGTTATTTTAGTTAATTATAACTGGCCCTAAAATTACATCACTATTATTGGCGCATGCAATCATGTTGCTTTCTCTTTAGTTCCTCAAAGTTAGACACAAAGAAATTAGATATTTGACAATGTTAAATATATCAAATTCAGTCAAAACTCAATCAATCTCCCCAGAAACCATTGCATGAACTACTTCAAAGCTCATTCATAATTTTATAGCTTTCCTTTTACAAAGTGGACAAGAATTCCTCCTCATGAGCCATTTCTCAATACAGCCATAGTGAAAGCGATGCCCACAGTCCAACTGTCCAAGCTTATCTTCAACAATGTAGTCATCCTGCAAATAGTCCAGCAAAATAAAAGGTGCAATTTAGTAACATAGATGCATACTTGTAGTTTAAATTTAGCTACAACAACTACTTATAGACAACAAAATTGCTCCTCAATTCTATCTTAATATGTTCTTGAGTAAATGAAGTGGTTCTTACCAGACAAATACAACAGGATTCAGCTTCCACATTAGATTCTTCCGAAGTAGAGGGTTGGGGTTGATATTGCTGTGACCTGAGATGAGTAGAGATGGCTTCCTCACTCAATCCTATGGAAACATCTCTACCCTGTTCATCGAGGTGGACCAATTCTTAATTAAAAGCATATGAGGAAAACCTAAGTATTTCACAATCACTGCTCCTTAAGTAAATTATTTCTCAAGTATAAAAAATATTGCTTGATTGAGGGCTCACTAAAGTCGGAACTAGATGTCCCTTGATCTCAATCAATGTCTACATCAATGCACGTTTTGATTGGTTTTTAGTTGTTCCAATACAAAATACACAATAACACACAAAAATGTAGTGAGGGGGCTCGAGCATATATATACCCATGAAGATGAATTACAGCAATTTCACTAATTCAGACATTTCAACATTAGCATGAGAGATAAAACTCGATAATCATGTCCACAACAAAACTCAAGATTTAGGGTGACAAATTTTATTACTTGAAAACATCTATGTCCACTATAAAACGCACGACGCCATTGCAAATGTTTGAAGTCATACACAAGCAACAATCTTTATTTAGTTGAAGTATAAAAGAGATTATGTATATACTAATGCTCTGTTTTTTTCTTAGAAAATAATAATTTAAAAAATATTTTCTTTAAAACGATTGCTTGTATTGCTTAAAAAGATAAATAAATGAAAAGAATAAATGAAAAGAATAAATGAAAAGAATTTTTATCATCCATGAAAATATTTAGACTATCATTTAGGTGGAAATTTAAAATACATGCAAGCAAGTATGAATCTCCATGGAGACACAATAAGAGGTTATGACAATTATGACATTACCAAATTGTGGTTAATCATTCCCCAAAAAATAAAATCCCGTTAAAGGTCCATAACACATTACCTTATATATTATGAAATTCTTAAAAAGGTATATCTAATCACATGTCATCATGATATGGCTTGTAAATTAAATCTCATATCCAATATAGAAATGAGAATCACAGGTTTAATTTGTTGCGATTATCTTTTGGCATCAAGAGTGTGAGGTATATGGAAATGCACCACGCAATTGGTAGAAAAATCGGTCTTGATTTAAAGTTCTCAATTTCAAATACTCTTTTCAAGGAAATATATTAACGAAATTTCCAACAAGATTAACATAGTTAATTAAGGAACCAAATTGAGAATTCCACAAAAAATCCGTTGAGTTTTCAACTCTAGCACTATATATGCGACCTCGCCATCCCTAGGATGAAACATGAATACACGAAAATATAATAATATTACAATTTTCGAAACATACCTCATGCGTTCTGATTTGGATGGCAGCCCATGGTGATGGAGATGAAATCTCAGGATGAGCTCTAGCTCGCCTCACCCCTCTACTTGCCCATCTCAGCATTCCAGATGTTGCAGAAGTAAATTGGCCGGTTGGATTTAATGATTCCCGGCCTTGCAATCTTGCCGAGTTTCCTTGGGAAAGCACAAGGCTTTCTGGAAATATTCTATGTTCAGTTGATTCATTGTTGTTCTGATCCATTGCATTGTTATCTTGTTCCATTGTAGAGATCTGTAAATGTAAATTCTTTTGTTAAAGTATTAACAATAAAATATATGTATATAAATGTGTGTGGGTATACGTTGTTCATTATGCCGGAATAGCTCTAAAGATATGAACTCAATACGTTTCCTGACAAAATATTAACAAATCATTGAGTAAATCATAAGAAAAAGGATAAGATTACCTCAGGAAAAAACATTTAGCTTTTTTTTAGTGAATGAACGGATTTCAAATTATTTCTCTATGCTTTTACTAAACTCATTATGGATACCAAAGCATACATTTGTTGTCAAATGGTGAATCAACCCGTTAAGTGCGCAGAATTCCTTCTTTCAATGATTTTACATATAAACAAAAAGTTTAAACTTGTATGATCGACAATGTAATGACCATTTAGCATTTGTATTAAAACTATATATGAAATTTAAATCAGTATATTAGATGGGGTGTAAGTATTCTATCCAAATCAGTGGTATACACATAAAAAAAGTCTGTTTTTGTCGAGGGATGAATTCCTCCTCGAAGTATGGAGGGGTTAAGTCAAAATTTTGTTGCTCTCGTGGTATATAAAAACAAGAAAAGAAAATTCAAAATGCTATAAATATTCTTTCAGTGCCTACATATATCTTTTTTAATTGATTTATCATTAGAGAATGAGTAAGACAAATAAATAACTTACACATAGTGAGATTGAAATCGAAAATTTTGGAAATGGGATCTAAAAATTTTCAAAGCAACCTAATTATCATATTTATTATAGCTTGAAAACAATTATTCTAGTTGACCTTAAATCGTAATAAAAAGATAATTTTCTAATTGGTCACTGAGGATAATTTTGATAAGACTCATAGGCAATAAAAGCATCGAGGCTTTGATGAAATTTTAGAAAAAAAAAATATTATGGATAAGTTCACTAAAAGTTCTAAAATTAATCACGAAAATACAATTGAGTCCTTAAAGTTGTAAAAAGTGCGATAAAATCTTAAAAATTGTCAAAGTGGATGAAGTTAACGAAAAATGCTGACGTGTCTTATTTCATTACTTTCTTAAGACACGTGGCAGTGATGTGGCACCTACTAAGTGCTACATTAGAAAAAAAAATTATAAAATTATAAATACAAACCAAATTAGATTAAAAAATAAAAGAAAAAAATTAAAACACATGCACGCACACAAACTCACCCACAACTTGACCAACCCCTCGCTAGTGGCCGCCGCAACAATTGTCATGAAGGGTTGGCGCAGGTTTGCCCTCGCCAGCCTTGGCAAGGCCTTGGCGACTCCTAACAAAGGCCTAGTGGCCCAAATCTAGGTGAGGGCACAACCTTCACCCTAGATCTAAGCGAGGGCTATTGGGCCTCACCCAAAGTTACCCACCCCAAGCAACATGGCTAGAATAAACCTTAATAGTAATCAAACAAAATTGCTAGAATGAACTACAAGCACACAAGCAAAGACAGCCCATGATCATTCATTAAGGCTTTTAAATAAATTGAATACCATATGGAATGGAAAGAAAAAAAGAGAATATACATACTTGATCTCGAGAAGCACCAACCAGAAGTAAACCTTGATCGAAATTAGCCTGCAAAAAATGGCCAATCATGAAAAAAAAATGATAAATGTATGTAAAAAATTATTTATATAAATACAAGGTGACCAAATAATCATAGATTCACTGGAGAACAAACAAAGGTTGCCAATTGATAATTGAATTGAGCATATGAAATAAATTTTAGAATGTGAACCTACGAGTATGATTGTCTTGACAATCAAATATAAGAAATGGGTTTATAACATCCAACTATTGTGGTTACTAGTAAAATATCCCACACCCTACGGGATAGAACGATCTATTAGATCATGTCGTTAAGCTTCGAATGCAATTATTTACCTTGAAATTGATACTTCTCATACAATCTATCTATCGTTGAAAGCAAAATTTGTAAAATGCGACAAAAAGATTTTGGCAAGGAAAAAGAAAGCATATAGATTGTTACAAACATCGATACCTAATGAAAATATAGATTAAATAATAATAATAATAATAATAATAATAATAATAATAATAATAATAATAATAATAATAATAATAATAATAATAATAATTCACTTGAAGAAATATGCTTCATCTATCAAAAACATCCAAGATCTGAACAATGGATGTAGTACAAATACTCTTCAATTTTTTTTTTCACATTTGAAAGAAAGAGAAAGAAAAAACGATAGTGCACGAGTTGAAAAACTACCTATATCATACCATATGCTAAGGAGAGAAAAAGGGATATGGAAGGGGAAAAAAGCTGGAGAGCACATGAAAAATAACCTGGAAGATCTAGACCGATGTGAGAGCTCGATGTGAGAGCTCAAAAGAATTTTGATGTAATTTGCATAGACAATGACAAAGAGATGAGATGATACAAAATGAAGACAAACATCAAGAAGACAAGTCGCCAGTGCATAACTTGTCTCTATTTATATTATCCTTCCCCATGCCTAATTGAGTAAAATCCAAGTTACCATATTGGAGAGCTTTCTCAATTTAACATCTCTTTTTAGTTGCTAAGAAATCCCAATTTGAATTGTCATCTTATATTTGTATTTGTATTTCATTCTTGAACTAGTCTCATTTTATTGAATTAATATTTTCTTCGTCTACTATTCTCCCTCTCCCACAATATTTAAAACAGTTTATCTTAGTCAATCATAATTTATTCATGGATTCTCAAAGTAATCCACCAAAAGAGTGCAAGACATTTTCATATCATTCCTTGTAAACTGTAATAATTTTCTTATCCGAGATAGATGGTATTAAGGTCCGGAATCTAGTATGAGATTTGTAAGTTAAATAGATACTTGTTATCATATTGGTGAGCGATATATCTAAGTTCGTTAATTTGATTTCTTAAAACGGTTGATTGATGGATCTTTTAACTTCGTTACTAATTGACCATACATACCATTAAAATTACTTATTTTTCATCTACCTATTTATATCTTATTCTCGTTGGCAATCGTTAATGGTTATTTTATATTTTCTCAATTTGAATTTGTTCATTATTGTTAAGTATATAAAGCAAATAATGTTACATTAGCGACATAAGAAGTCATCTTTTTAGTGATTATTCTAAATTTCAACTTAGACACACAAAAAATTGCAATTCAATTATTGACGAGATACAGCTTACTAATTAAAACTGCAGCCCTACTTCTTTTAGCCAAAGAATAAGAAAAACTTCTGATAAATGGTCGCCAGTGGTTCATATGAAGATGTTTGTCCTCATGAATTTGGGTGGAAGGAAATCGCACAATAATAAAATTGTTGATGAAAATAAAGTATAAGGATGCAAGAAATCATAAGCATTGAACCTTTTGTGGGAAATAAAAAAGATATTTTACCATATACTCTCTTTTGCCCATTTTAGATAGGTCTACTTTGGGACAACTTGCTCACACACACACCGACATACCCAACAATAAACCTCATAACATATCTTCGTGAGTTCATTTTTCTTCATCAAGACTAATTGGATAAGTTCAAGCTTTTTGTATTCTATTCATTTTCCTAATTAGCCATAAGCTTATATGGTTATACATTAATTGTTTGACCAATTTATTGGTGGCCAAATCTAGTCATTATCTAATTTTAGGGCACCTGAATTCCGTTTTTTAATTTTCTTTTTGTTGTCGTTTATTTAATTCTATTTGCATTTGAATTCTTTCCTTAATGCCTTTTTCCCTCCCTTTGTTTTTAAAATGCTTTCCTTTAGTAATAATTTTATTTTCAAATTCCAAAGAGTAAAACAACAATATAATAATTAGGCAGACATCCTTACGTACAGATTTGTTTTTTTGGCAAAATCCTTTTATTATTGATTGACTTTGGAAGTTATGTTCCTCATTACTACCTCTCTTTGTATGCGTCTTGTTTCTCTATTATGAATAATTTGAATCATAAGTTACCAAAACATCTCAATACAATTTTCGATATTTCCCTGGCCTTTTTTTTTTGTTGGCTTAGTTGATGGATGAATTGCACGTTTGCTGGTGCTGCAGGTGAACAGTTGTTTGGGCAAAATGGGAAAGGTTGTTGTAAAAGCATTGGATTCTACAAGACTCGATTGTCAATATTCCAAACTTGATATCAAAGACTACTTGGTATACGCGTTGAAGAAGAGTTGTCAATATGAAGTTACTTTTAAGAAGTTTGTTCATATTTCTATGATATGTCTATTTGTATCTTGAGGTCTTTTGTAAATCTTAGGACTTTATCTCCTGAAAATGCTAGCTATATTTAATAGGAAGAGTAAAAGTCAAGTAACAAGTCCATAAATAGGAGTCTTGTAATTGTTCTTGTTAAGGAGAAATAAGGTGAATTGAATGAAAAGCCTATCTATCTCCTTCTCTTCTTTGTGAGTTGCAAGTATTTCACCTTTAATTTCTTCCATCAAATTGGTACTAGAGCTTACAGTTTGTGATCATAGCCTCAACAAACAATCGACTTTCTCTTCAATACCCTTGTCTTACCAAAGATAATCATGATAACTGGGCTGTTAGAATGAAAGCTCTACTCAGCACCTACGGTGTGTGGGAACTTATTAACATTGACTATGATGAGTTAGAGGACAAAGTCACCTTGAATCAAAACCAAATGAATGCCTTGGAGAAGGTTCAAACAAAAGATCATTATGCCCTATCAATCACGTATCAAGCTTTAGGTGATTCCATGTTTGAAAAGGTGTTGAACACCACCACTGCTATGGAGGCATTGGAGATTCTTCACAACACACACAAAAAAGTATAGAAAGTTCAGAAGATTCGCCTTCAAACTTTGAGAGGTGAATTTGAGGTAATTCATATGAAAGAATTTGAATCAATTGCTAACTATTTCAAAAGAGTTTTGGCGATTGTCAATCAGATGAAAAGAAATGGAGAAGACATTTCAAATGTTTGTGTTGTCAAGAAAATACTTCGGTCCTTAGACAAGAAGTATGACCACATTAATCTTGCAATTGAAGAATCCAAAGACCTAGATGCCATGACGATTTATGAGCTTTTGGGTTCATTACAAGCCCATTAAGAAAGCTTCAAAAAGAAAAAAGATTGAACCGATGTAGGAAGTTCTCCAAACGCGATTGACCATCCGACATAAGAAGGAGCAAAGAAGAGATCTTGTCCATATTCAAGGGGCAAATCAAGATCATGATCGAGTTTGAGGCCGACATTGCTTTCAAGGAAGAGGTCATGGATGAAGCAAAGGAGATGCTACTCGAATTGATGGTAGATACTAGTATCAAAGAGGTATTTGTGGAAGAGGAAAGAACTCAACAGGCCAATCGTATGATAAATCTAAAATTCCATTTTATTATTGCAATAAACTTAGTCATTATGCTTCTAACTATTAAACAAAGAAAGAAGTGCAACAGGTAAAGAGGCAAAGTTGGTGAATTATGCTGAGCAAGTTCTTTTATTTGCATTCAAAGAAGATGGAAGAAGAGGACAAAATGATATGTGCCACTTGAATACAAGTGCAAAGAGACAAAATGATGCAAGCAACCACATATGCAGGCGAAACAAATTGTAGAAATCAGGTGCACGTTCTGTTGTTTAACAAATCGTGATGATAAAAGTCCGATAATATAAATAGTAAAGAGATAAATTTGCAAGCAGATATATAATGGTTCGGCTTTATCCACAAGCCTACATCCACTCTCCTCACTAATAGCTGCAAGTCAAGCAAGATTGTGTTAGAGAAAACTCCTCATTGTTTTGAAGCTAACAAAATATTTCCAAATAATCTAGTCTGAAGGCTTATAGACTCAAGTGTTATAGTCTGAAGAACTTAAGATTCATCTATCAAAGTCTGAAGACCGTTTAGACTCTAATCTCAAAGTCTGACCTCAATAACAGATTCCAGATCGATGAGAAAAGACTTGTCCAGATGCGAGTTTATCTTCAAAAATTCGGTTCGTACGATTTGTGGAAGATCTTACGGCTGGAGATAGCACATTGTGATCAATTATTCTTATTGGAATCGATTCTATCTTTTGAGATGTGAAGTATACTTGGAAGGTTCCACTTATGGAAACAAAAATCCTGATTGTATGGGCGAGCAGGATTGATGGGCTATCATCACATTCCTTAAACGACTCGTGATCTCCTTGATTGATTATATCCAACGGGTAGATTGGAAGAACTCCTTTGGAAAGTGCCAACGGTTATAGAGGCATGGAGGAGTATATAAGGAAGACTCTTAAGTTGTTTAAGTGTGTGCGTGAAAGAAAAATTCCAAAGTCTAAATATCTGAGTTCTTTGCTATTTCAATTGTTAAGCTTAACTTGTACTCAAAAGAGAGATCAAATACTTGTGAAACTTTGAAAAAGTGTAGTAGAGTTTATACACTGTGAAATCAAGGACGTGAGACTGTAAAATCTCTTTTGGTTCATAGTGAAATCCAACTAGTGGGCTATCAGTGCGAGAGAGTGGACGTAGTCTTGATCTAAGCCGAACTACTATAAACTTTGTATTTCTATTCTCTTTCTCTGAACTCCTTACTTTAATTTGTAGCTTTATATAACTGCTTATAGTCGTTTACATCTTCAATCTATTATCTTCTAAAGGCGATCTATTTTCATTAAGTATTGAGAAAATTTCTTTTAACACCTATTCACCCCCATCTAGGTGTTCTTACTAGCCATTTCACTTGGTATCAGAGCTTGTGTGCTCATTTTACTGAAGTATTTTTACCTCTGAGTTAAAGATCTATGGCTAGTATTTTGGCTCCAGGTTTAGTTGAAAACCAGGGCAACACCAAACCCCCATACTTTGATGGAAAGGAATATAATGTGTGGAAAAACAAGATGAAAACATTTCTGAGATCGAAAGATCCCCTGGAATGGGATGTAGTAGAAAAATGGATCATTCCTAAAGCTACATTAATCTCAGAAAGAAGAAAAAAAGTTGTAGAGGCTAGCGAAATGGGACAAGAAGAAATAATCAAGAGACAAGCTCTTAATGCTAAAGCCATCTACTATTTATACTGTGCTTTATCTCCTACTGAATATAATAGAATTTCATCTTATAAAATAGCCAAAAAAAGTCTGGAATATGTTGCACGCTACCTATGAAGGAACTAATTGAGTTAAAGAAACAAAATCAATATTCTACTCGGACAGTATGGAGCCTTCAAAATGAAGCTAGGAAAATCTATCACTGACATGTTTAGTCGTTTCACAGAAATTGTAAACGGTCTAACATATTAGGGACGACCAATCTCAAGACCAATGAAGGCTAACAAATTGCTGCGTGGACTTTCTAAAGACTGGAATCACGTGAAGATTTCAATAAGGGAAACTCAGAGGATCATGCCGCTTTCTGTAGATGAACTAGTTGGCACACTTCAATCATATGAAGGAAAGCAAATCAATGAGAAATAAAATTATAAAGGTTTAAAATCTAACGATGATTCTGATACAGATTTAAAAGATGATTTGGACGATGAAGAACTAGCACTCATGATAAGAAAATTCAGAAAGTTGAATAGAAAAGGAAAAAGATTCAACTGGAAAAGGCAAGGCACTCAAAAGTTTCAGAACAAATCAACTGAGGACAAGGAAGTCAACAAAAATGTGATCTATTTTGAATGCAAGAAAAAGGGGCACATCGGACCCAATTGTCTTCTCGTTGAAGAAAAAGAAGGGAAGAACTGAGAAATACAGAAAGGCTCTCAAAGCAGAAACTTGGAGCGATACTGAATGTGAAGAAAGTGATGAAGAATATGCCAATATATGTCTAATGACAAATTCAGACCTGCCAAAAGTCTGACCTACCAAAAGTCTGATCTATGCACGCCATATGTGTTGAGAAAATAGGTTAGAAGTTCTTTTAAACATATAAACCAAGTTTCTACTAATCGAGTTTTGCTGCTTTTGAATATGGATCTCTTTGGACCAATCAGAACTCAAAGCATTGGTGGAAAGAAATACTGCCTAGTAATCGTGAATGAATATTCTCAATTTACTTGAGTTTACTTTCTGGCAAATAAGTTTGAAATCTTTTCTCACTTTTCAAAGTTTGCCAAGAAAGTTCAGAATGAGAAACGTTATCCTATTTCAAGCATACAGACGGATCATGAAGGTGAGTTTGAAAATCAATACTTTGCTAAATTCAGTGATGAATCCGGTTTCCAACATGTTTTCTCTTCTCCGTATACTCTAGAACAGAATGGAGATATGGAAAGAAAAAATAGATCTTTGTAAAAAAATGGCAAGAACTCTTTGAATTGAAAGTAATATTTCTTTTTCGTTTTTGGGCTGAAGCAATTTCTACAGCTTGCTACATTATTAACAGAGTATTTTTAAGGCATATTTTAGAGAAAACTCATTATGAAGTATTTAAAGGTAAGAAGCCAAATGTTTCTTATTTTCATGTATTTGGTTGTAAGTGTTTTGTTTTGAAAAATGCAAATGATCGAACTGGTAAGTTTGAAGAAAAATCAGATGAATGAATTTTCCTTAGCTACTCAACTTCAAGCAAAGCCTACAGAGTATTCAACAAGAAGACTCAGTCTGTGGAAGAATATATGAACGTCAAATTTCAAGACTCTGTGCAGAATCAACTGGATCGGAATCAACTTGAAGAATCTGAACCTCGCTCCAAACCTTAAAAAGTCTACTTCCCCTGAAGTGGTTCAAACTTTTGAAGAAAAACAACAAGCAGATCCAGAAGATTCAACTCAAGTAGAGGATCAGCAAACCATCAGACCAACTAGTAACTAGAAGTATAAGTCTAGTCATTCCAAAGAGCTCATCATTGGCAACATTGATGAAGGAATTCACATCAGATCCAAAAGGTGATAAGAGTCTAGTGCACTAGCACTTATTTCTGAGGTAGAACCCAAAAGTATAGAAAAAGCCTTAGCTGACGAAAGCTAGATTAAAGCTATGCAAGAAGAACTCAGACAGTTCAGCATCAATGATGTTTGGGAGCTAATTCTTAAACCAAAAGATAAATCTATTATTAGAGCTAAATGGGTTTTCGGGAACAAAATGGACGAGAAAGGAAAAGTGGTCAGAAACAAAGCAAAACTCGTGGCCAAAGGATATACACAAGAAGAAATGATAGACTATGATGAGACCTATGCACCAGTGGCAAGGTTAGAAATTATTAGATTATTACTTGCTTTTACTTGCTACAAAAATTTCAGGTTATTCCAAATGGACATCAAAAGTGCATTCCTAAATGGATTTATCCAAGAAGACGTCTATGTGGAAGAACCACCTAGATTTGAAGATCCAAAAAGACCGACTCAGTTTTGGACTGAAAAATGCCATATACGAATTAAAGCAAGTACCTCGAGCATGGTATGACAGGTTAAGTAAGTTTCTAATTCAAAATAGTTTTGTTAAAGAAAATGTGGATATTACCTTGTTCATTAAAAATGAAGGTAAAGATTTTTTACTCATTCAAATTTATGTTGATGACATTATCTTTGGATCATCTAATAAAAACCTATGCAATAAGTTTTCTAAGTCTATGCATGATGAATTTGAGATGAGCATGATGGGTGAATTATCTTTCTTTCTCGGTTTACAAGTGAAACAATTGAAGGAATAAATTTTCATTCACCAAGAAAAATATGCAAAAGACCTCATCAAGAAGTTCGGATTAGAGAACTGCAAAAAGACTGAAATACCAATGTCAAGTTCTTCGAAACTAGACAAAGACAAAGGAGGAAAGAAAGTTGACCAAAAGCTCTACAGGAGTATTATTAGTTCACTTCTCTATCTTATTGCTTCTAGACCTGATATCTTGTTTAGTGTTTGCAGTTGTGCTAGATTTCAATCAGATCCCAAAGAATCTCATCTAAGCGCCACAAAATGCATCTTCATATACGTTGCAACTACTTCAAAATTAGGTCTGTGGTATCCAAAAGATGGAGACTTTACTCTCCTTGGATATTCAGACGCAGATTTAGTAGGTTGCAGAGTCAATAGAAAGAGTACTTCTAGTACTTGTTAATTGCTAGGCAACAGGACAGTATCTTGGTTCTTAAAGAAGCAAAGTATTGTAGCTCTTTCAACAGCAGAAGCGAAGTATGTGGCTCTCGGAAGCTGTTGTTCTTAAATCTTATAGATAAAGCAATAGCTAAGAGACTTTGGAATCGTAGACTCATGCACCAAGATCAAATGTGACAACACCAGCGCCATCAATCTCACAAATAATCCAATTCTTCACTCAAGGGCAAAGCACATAAAAATTTAACATCATTTCATTAGAGATCATGTTCAGAATGGAGAAGTTATGATACGTTCATTGACTTGAAATCAGTTGGTAGACATATTTACAAAGCCACTAGAGAAAAGTCTATTTGAGTCTATTCGCACAAGACTGAACACTATATCTTTTATCAATTAAAGTTTAAAGAAAATCAGACTCATAACAACCAAAAGTTGCGACTGTAAGTTAATTATGTGTTAGTAATTTAATTTTTGGGTGAAAATTTGAAAAGGTACATTTATTTTTTTGAATCGTTACTTATTTTTAGTAATTATCTCTTTATTTTTGAATTTATGGTAGTTTTCATTTCAAAAAGGCAGTTTTTACTTTTTCATTTATGACGATCCGTATACCCCGTTTCGTCTACTTTATATACTTGTCAATTTTCTTCTTCTTTGTTTTCACACAAACCCTAAAATACAAAACTTCACTTTCTCACACTTTCTCTCTAGTTTAATCCAAAAAAAATTCATCTTTTTCACAATCAAGTTTGAGAAATCTCCTAAAGACAGTGATAATGTCTTCTCAAAGAAAGTCATCTAGAATCGCAAGCAGGGGACCACAGCATATGTGTGAGGGTCCTACGCACTTTGATCTGACCAAGGAAGAAAACTCTTCACAACAGCAGCAGCAAAGTCAACAACAACATTCTCAACCGCACCACTCTTTTCAATCTAGGACTCAAGTTCCTCCGCAACAACAAGCAGAGGAAGAAATTGTCGAAAATGTTTAACCTGTAAGGACTCTTAAGCCCGAATTCCTCTTCAAACTCTACTCTACGTTAAAGGAATAAGAAACTACAATGACTTTCATTGATGAGTTTTTGAGTGAGAAATGGTACAGAAATGAGACTCATTTTTTGAAGACAATGGAAAGTCTAGGCATTACGCTTGTAGGATTGGCCGAAAGGGCTTTTGCAAATTTTCCAAGTGATCCGCGGTTTGGATCTTTTAATCAACTTGAAAGGAAAGATGACGATGAAATGATATTCACACATTTTAAGCCTAGGATAGGTGTCGCTACAAACATTCGTGATGAAAGGACGAATCTTTTTCGTTCTAAGGACCACAAGAGAACTTATTCTAAACTGTTGAAGCGATGGGTGATGAACCCTAGGAGTGTCAATTTTGATTTTCTTGATTCGTTGAAAGTGAAACTGAGGGAGAAGTTTGCACTCCTTTAACTCAAACATTTTTGCTCTGAGACAACTATTGCTCACCCAGAACTTACGGCTTACTTCTATTCAAATCTATCCTTTTTAGATGCGAATAAATTCTCTTTCACTGTTAGAGACAAAGATTTTGTGGTCGATGTGAACACTCTGGCGATGTGATTGGGGTGGAAAGAGAAATTTTCCAACCAATTAGTGTGTCTGTTACTCACGCTACTTTGGAACTTGTTTGTCATAGGATTGCTGAAGGCAGGATTTCTTACTCTAAAATGAATGCCTCAAATATCTTGCTTCACAAGATTGTGATTAATTGTCTCAAACCCAAATCCACATCAAAGACTGATATCTCAAACTCTAAAGCAAAGCTGATGTACCCCATCAACATTAGTTACAAGTTTTCTCCGCCTCACATTATCCTTATGCACATGTATAGGACAGTAGTGAAGGACAAAAGGCAACTCCCTTATTCTGCTCTCATTACTCGATTATTCAGACACTTCAACATTCAGCCTCCTAAAATTTTGTGTGTTCGAACCATTGCTCCAATGGTAGTGGGACTGAATATGGTTTCCAAGATGCGTCTAAATGAGCTAAACAAGGTTTTGGAGAGCATTAAGGTGAAGTCCCCTGTCAAGGAAAGACAAGACTCTACAGCAGGAAAAAGGAAAGACAAAGAGCCCATGACAGAACCAATTAAGAAGATGAGAGCACTCATCTTGCAGGATGAAGAAGATGAGGATGACATCACTCTCTCCGCTTTTGCCTTAAAGAATTTATAGAGTTTTGTTAGCTTTCCAAAGACAGAGGATCGAGAGAACAGAGAAAGAGAAGAGACAAAGCAGAGAGATGAAGAAAGAGAAGTGATGAGGACGGAGGAAGAGGAAGGAAGAACAAAGGAAGAAGAGAGAGGGAGAGAACATGCAGAAGAAGAGGGTCATGATGATTCTCATGTAGAAGAAGATGGACAACATCTCATTGATGCTGAAAAAGAGCAAGAACAGGAAGAATAGTACTTTTCTTCACCTGAAGGCATAGAAATAGGGGAAGTCACTGATAAATCTCTCTCCTTCCTTCAAGCTCTCTTGCCAAAGGCCATCTCAAATCTCTCTCCGCCAATCTGCTGTCCTTTTTTTTCTCTCTTTTTTCTCCCCTCTTTATAAATCTGCCGTAGGTTGCTCCCTTTTGGCATCCCTCCAAAGTGGTTTCGGATGGCCAGCGAAGCTAGCTGCCTTTTCCTTCCATCTCCATCTCAAGACTGTCGTTAATCAACCTCCTCTCCCTGCCTGTGTATGTGCCTGCAGCTATTTCGATTCTTAGGGGCGAGTTGATGGTATTTTCGGCTAAGATGGCAGCAAGTTCTTTTGGGTTTTGACAACTGGAGGCATCGCCATGCTGTAGCCGTGTGTCATCGCTTCCCCTTCTTCTGCTCTGTCTCCTATCGCTCCCTCTGTTATGTTTCTTTCTTTTTTTGCAGGTCTTCGAAGACCGACACAAAGGGAGGAAGACCCTCGCTTGTGGGCTGAAAGGGAAAAAGGGGGCTAGGCCGGGCCCAATGCATGGAGAGAAAAGAAAAAGGGGTGGGCTGTTGTTGTTTTTTTTTTTTTTTTAACGACTAACTCCTAATTCTGTAGACAATTAAATCCTAAATGAAAATTGGGAAAATTTAGGTGTTAACAAGGATGACATCACTCTCTCCGCTTTTGCCTTACAGAATTTATAGAGTTTTGTTAGCTTTCTAGAGACAGAGGATCGAGAGAATAGAGAAAGAGAAGAGACAAAGCAGAGAGATGAAGAAAGAGAAGTGATGAGGACGGAGGAAGAGGAAGGAAGAACAAAGGAAGAAGAGAGAGGGAGAGAACAAGCAGAAGAAGAGGGTCATGATGATTCTCATGTAGAAGAAGAAGGACAACATCTCATTGATGCTGAAAAAGAGCAAGAACAGGAAGAATAGTACTTTTCTTCACCTGAAGGCATAGAAATAGGGGAAGCTGCTGATAAAAGATGTACTTCTTTACTTGCTTTTACTAGTGATGATGTTAGTCGTTTTCCTGCCGATCCAGAGGATGTATATACCTCTCCATTTCCTGAAACTAGTCATGAGGCATCATCTCCAAGTCTGATGTTCCTACTGAAGTTCCGTCATCAGTTAACACTCCTCAAACTACACGTGCTAAAGCAAGTACTCAAATAGATAATACAGCAAACTTTAAGAGACTCGCTCGAGTTTCTTGTGGAGATCAAAGCTCAGCTTTATGGTTTGGAGTGTGAATTTTAGAACATGTAGTCAGCACATCAAGCTACTTCAGTTTCTTTGCATGATCAACTACAAGCCCTTAAGCTTCAAGTTCAAGCCACTGCAAAGGGTGCGGATTTTGAGCAACTGAAAGAGGACCTGAGGAAGTTGGAGGAGACTGTCAAGTCTATAGGGGATTTCTAGATCGTTTGCATCCCCAAACAGCCATGATTTTATCCAAATTTATTTTTAGTTTTCTCCATTTTTTGCTGTTGACAAAAAGGGGGAGAAAGTTTGTGCATATTTGATTTGATCTTTATCTTTTGATGACTTTTTACTTTTTGCTTGATTTGACTTTGGTTTGAGTTTGATGACTTTGGATTGACAGACTTCTGTGATTTTATTTGGTTTGAATTTTGACTTGTAGCAACTAAGTCTGTGATTTTAATTATGGATGGATAATTATTTATTATGCAGGACTAATGTGTTTTCTGTGGTTGCAGAATCAATACTATCCAGGCCCTAATTAACTTATCTTTATAAGACATCACATTTTGCTTAAGTGTTGTTTTGCAGGTTAAAATTTTCAAATATGTAGAAAAGTTTTGTCACCATCAAAAAGGAGAAGATTGTTAGAGAAAACTCCTTATTGTTTTGAAGCTAACAAAACATTTCCAAATAATCTAGTCTAAAGGCTTGCACTCAAGTCCGAAGAACTCAAGACTCATTTGTCAAAGTCTAAAGACCGTTTAGACTTTAATCTCAAAGTCTCGACCTCACTAACAGATTTTAGATCGACAAGAGAAGACTTAGCCAGATGCGAGTTTATTTTCAAGGATTCGGTTCGTACAATTTGTGGAAGATCTTACGACTGGTGATAGTATCTTGTGATCAATTATTCTTATTGGAATCAATTCGATCTTTTGAAAGGCGAAGTATACTTGGAATGTTCTACTTATGAAAACCAAGATCCTGATTGTATGGACGAGCAAGATTGATGGGCTATCATCACATTCCTTAAATGACTCGAGATCTCCTTGATTGATTCTGTCCAACAGGTAGATTGGAAGTACTCCTTTGGAAATTGTCAAAGGTTATAGAGGCATGAAGAAGTATATAAGGAAGACTCTCAAGTTGTTCAAGTGTGTGCATGAAAGAAAAATTCCAAAATCTGAAGCTCTTAGTTCTTTGCTATTTCAATCATTGAGATTAACTTGTACTCAAAAGAGAGATCAAATATTTGTGAGGCTTTGAAAAAGTGTAGTAGAGTTTCTACACTGTGAAGTCAATGATGTGAGACTGTAAAATCTCTTTTGGTTCATAGTGAAATCCAGCCAATGGGCTGTCAATGCGCGAGAGTGGACATAGGCTTAATCTAAGCCGAACCACTATAAACTTTGTGTTTTTATTCTCTTTTTCTGAACTCCTTACTTTAAATCGTAACTTTATATAACTGCTTATAGTTGTTTACATCTTCAGTCTATTATCTTTTAAATGTGAACTATTTTCATTAAATATTGCGAAAATTTCTTTTAACACATATTCACTCCCCTCTAGGTGTTCTTACTAGCCCTTTCAGATTGCACTAATAATTTGCTCAACAAGTTATAATTGGCAAGTACTTATCCTATTACATGATAAATCATACTATCAAGACTTAGCTACTACTCTTACTTTTATACAATTGATCTTTCACACAATAACTATACGGCAAGACTAGTGAAGATCTTTCGAGAAAACAAAACAATATCAACAAAGAAAGTAGCTTAAAGCAAATATTCAAATTCTATATTATGTTCTTTAACATTTTGGCCTAAAAGCTCTTCTCTTAAATAGCCATCTTCAATCTTCCCATTGGAGATGCTTCAGAAGTCCAACCAGCCGTTAGAGATTCGTTGGTGCTACTGTCAGAGATGATACTGCCCATACAATACTTTTTCCCAAAGCATTTGTAGACTATTCAGAAATAGGCTTGTAGCTACTATGCTGACGCCGACTGCTCTAACATTTCTAACAAACGCCTATTCCTATAACCCGATATCTTCCACTACGCATTTCCACCCAGTAATGGCGATAATCTTTTCTCCAATGAACGTCCTCACATAATCATTGTTCAAACATCACCAATGGCATGATATCTCCAACATCGACACAAATATTGCCATCAACTTATCTTTAGATCCGTTGGTGTTGTTCACGAAATACCGTCTCGACAACTTGTGATTAATCATCCAATTATCCTCTTGAGTATCTCAACTTCCAAAGACATCACCTTGATGATAGATTGACCATGGTACCTTCAAGTCATTATGAACATCTCGTCATCTTTAACTTGTTCTCCTAGTCAAGATCCTCATCCTTGTACCTAGTTTTCGTTGAACTCACATAAGTCATCGATATCATCAGAGTCATCCACCTCATTTGTATAGGACAACTGCTCTTTACCAACAATCTAGTTTTCCAATAGCAATTCGCTACACTTGATAGCGAAGCTGATCTTTATGCGCCTTCCAAGCATATGGGCAATTTCGACTCTACCAAGCTATTCTTCTTCATGATCCTTCCAAGTTTTACTGAACATCCCTATTCTAAGCTTGTTCACCTCATCAAGTCTATCCAATTGTCCACCCGATCTTTGTACCTCCTTATGAACGTCGCCGTTCTTCACGGCTTGTTCACCCTCTATCAAGGTTCTTCCAGATTTTCACCTTATTTGAAGATCCTTCCTTCTAGCTTGAAGACACCTTCAACACCTAATATCTTGTTCACCTTAGATATCAGCAAAGCACTCTAAACAATGATAGAGCACTCCTCATATTAGAATTTATGGTGTTGTTTGTAACACCATCTACATACCGGCTTGTGCATATACTACCTAGCACTACTCAACCAAACGCACATTAATAGCCTTTGATTATTTTTGTCAACTTCAAAATAACACAGGGATTTTTCCCAACACATAAAACCTGGCCTGAAGCGTCAAAGCACGTCAAAAATCGAAGGGGGAGTCCTGGTCCCGAATTGGAGTTACTTGCTCGACTCGGTGGATGCAATAATAGGAAAGTTGGAACTGGACAGTCGAACATTCAAAAGGGTTTCATGCTTTGAAAATTCAAGAGGTGGATTTTGCCATTTGTACTTTTGATTGCCTTTACCCTACCCTCATCAATTGAGCAATCCCAGGGAGCGATAGAAAGCCTCGAGTCAAATCTTTCCTTCAATACAAGACTCCGGACGGTGCAATCGGGAAAAAAGGGACCTCCTGTTATCTCCAATAAAGAACGGTGTAATTGTGACCGCAAAAATCTTTTTTAAAGAATGGGCAGCCGGAAGAGTTTTGAAAATTATAAAATGGGAAGTTTATTGTACTATACAATCTTTTATTTTTGTTTTATGACATTTTCATTATAGTTATGAGAAATCAGCGTGGCCTCGTATGATTAATATCATTCATACTTTTCGTATATCATGAAACGTCACGACATCATAAACTAAAAAAAAAATTGCTTTTTTTTTTTTTTTTTTTTACAATGTTTTTGGACTTGCTCGTGGCAGAAACAACATGAGCCTCTGTAAATTATCATAATACACACAAAAAGAATCCCATTTGCACTTAGTTGCAACTAAACATTGTGACGTTGTAAAAGACAAAATTATTTGATAATGTTTTGCTTTTTTAGTTTCAGACGGGCAACATGTTATAAGTCAGAAATTTGTGCTTTAGGACTTTTTGGACTTGAATAAGATTAGATGTAGTAAATACTTGTAAAAGCGTCTTAAAGTTAAAAATCTGTATTCTACAACATTCTATATCACGTTTCAACGGAATATTACATACCATTTTCGATATAGCATAAAATAAAAAATTCACGGTTGACATCTTGCACTTGATTACTATATAGTGTCAGCAAGATTTTGACGAGCGTTCACACAACTGACCATTTTAAATGAGATGATGAGCTTTCGTTGCCAAAAGTGTGAAGTACTATGAAAATGGCGGATGTCCTATCCTTGTAAAATAATATAATTTAAGCCCCACTTAGTTGCGATGTTCAATATACAGCAAAATTTGTTTCCCTTCGAAAACAAATAATCAAGTTACTTGATTTCATGGGGAAATCAAAGGGTAGAGATGGCTTAATCGGTCCAGTAAGAGTAACGGTGACGGATTAGCCTTCTTACAAAAATATCATACGAGTAAATACTCTTCATATGTTTCCTAAACTTTTTGCTTCCCTAACTCCAAAATCCAAGAGAAACACCGACTGTAGGTATCAAAATATCAAGAGTTGATACCATGATCCAAACAAATACCCAATGCTCCAATAACCCCAAACAATTTTCGTATTGCAGAAAATATTCGACATCCAGATTAATAAGTAGGGCAAATCGATGTCGATATATTGCTTTAGAAACATTGTATAAGATTAAGGAAATGATAAAAAAAAAAATTCTAGTTAATGTTAAGGGAAGTGGCAGGCAATGGACCTTTATAATGACGTGGCTCAACCATGAAATCTCAATCTACCCAAAAAATTTTATAATTACTTATAGATATATGTATTAGAAATTTTATAGACAACATAGTAAGAGAAAAGGAGTGACTAAGGAAACATGTGGGGGAAAGAACACCATAACTGAAATCACCATCCGCGCGGTGGTCCAGTTGAAAAGTGCAATCCCTTTGGGAACAAGGCTTAGAACTTCAGCAAGAAGTTCCAAAAGGTTTTGTCATTTCTATTTCCATATGAGGACACTAATGGAGGTCCAATCTCAATCATTAAAGTGTGCAAATTGTTTTTACCAAACAATATTAATGAAATAAAATAGTAGGTATATATATCATAAATATCCATATAAATTTCTAGAAACTTCTATATATCGTACCTTATATCAAGTTTAAGTTCATGCATGAATGTTATGATATCTACACTTCATTGGTGTCTCAATTGGATTAGTCCCCACTCTAAAGGGATGACAAACTTTGTGATTATGTAGCACTGAATATTGATACTTGCTGGTTTTGATTATCGTTAGTTAGACACAAATCACAAAATCTCACCCTAAAATTTCCCCCTCCTTGTTCAAACATACCCTCAACAAACAAGGGGAAAAATAAATATATTTTTTCTGACAAGTTGAGGAATTAGATTGAAAAAATTAAAAATCAAATACTAGATTGAACATTTAGGAATGGTTCAAGAATCACGTTGAACGAATTATAAACCAAAGATTATATTATACATTAGGTTAGAATTTAAGGACTATTAGCGTCATTTCCCAAATAGAAAAGTCAGAGCATAATTAGAGTTTTGTGGATATTAGGATAATGGAAATGATGCTTATCTAATAAAAAAGGCTCCACTAGTGGTGGAGACTTGATGCATAATTCCTAGTTTTGATTTATAGGTTGAAAAAAGATTCATGCATGCTCCACAGATATTTATATATTGTTCTACAAACGTAATATTAAATTACATGAGATGATTTTTTTCTAATTAATATAAAGAAACATGTCCAATTAATTTTAAGGAAAGTGGGAAGCAAGCTTTATGATGATGTGGCTTACCCATGAAATGTTCTACCCCATTTTCTTGTTACTTATCTATCTCATAGACAAATAGGGAGCCAAAAGGAGTGAATGATGAAACATGTGGGGAAAGAGTAAATGAAAGTGCCATCGCCATGTGGGTCTAGGATAAAAAGTGCAACCCTTTGGGAACAAGGGTTGAACTTCAGCAAGAAGGCCCAAAAGCTATTGTTATTTCTATTTTCATAAGATCTCAATCATTAAAGTGTGCAGCATTGTCTTTTCCCCCAACAAAATTAATAAAATAAGATAGCTGCTCTTGCTGAAGCTCAGATCATAGGCTGAAATTCTTTGTTTGATGCACATAAAATTCCAGAAACTTCTATATATCATACCTTAAATCGAGTACATGTCCATGCATGCATGTTAGAATGTCTAAACATATTGGATTAATCCCCAAACCTAAAAGGTTCACAAATTTTATGATAACGGAGCAATAAATATTGATAGCAATTTTGATTAACTCTAAATCATTAGATACAAATCACCAAAAATCACACTAAATTTTTCACCCATATAAACATACTATTTACTCGAAAAGGGAAAATGGGAATGGTTCCCTTCTGGCAAAAAAGAAAAATTGAATAAAGTTAGGGTTTTGGAGATGTTAGGAAAATCACCCATGTTTGAGAGTTTTAATGCATAAGAACCGTTGATTATATGAGGAATTTGGACAGATTCGATCACCATAAGTAACTTATTCTACTGGTATCATGAGATCAACGATGCTTATCTAGTAGAAAATGCTGCACTAGCGATGAAGACTTGATGCAATAAATAAATCCCTAGCTTTATATTTATGGGTTGAGAAAAAAGATTATGCATGCCTAGAGAGAGAGAGAGAGAGAGAGAGTCGTTAGACTTTTGGCTTGTTCTCGATCATGCATGGGGTTCTGCAGTCAACTTCATGGAGGAAGCTAAAACATATCAGACAGAGGATGAGGGGTCCAGGGAACACTGAAAAGTGTGGTTTTACCCTTCTCAAGCAAGCGAGACAACTTTCGAACAACTCAGGTGGGAAGGGAAGGGAAGACTACAGAAAAAAAAAACACAACAACAACAACAATGTCAGTCACTGAGTCAATGCACGGGTCCACACTATAAATTCCTCACCCTTGGCCAATGTTAGTCCCACCTCGCTTCAAACCCTCCAACAAAATCTCAGTCTTTCTGTCTTGTTCTTCCACTCTCTGCTTGCGCAAGTTAGTGATACAAATGGAAAACACAATCTGTCAGAAGATCAAAGAAAAGTATGCGAAAGAAGAAATAGGAGAAAAGTTGTATTCTCCCTATTGATTATAATCTGTACACAATACATTGTATTTAATTACAAAGAAAGAAATAATAAAGGAAAATAATTATCCCCTCTCTTTCTAGGCCTAAGATAGACAATATTACATATCAATTTACAATTTGATATGATTTGCTAAATCATATCTTCCAACACTCCCCCTCAAACTGGTGACTTATAGATGTCCAAGACTCCAAGCTTGTTTAGAAGATATGTATGTTGTCTTTGGCAAAGAGGTTTAGTGAATATATCTGCTGGTTGCTCTGAGGTTCTGATCCCTCTTGTTTCAACTACTCCTTCTTGAATCTTTTCTCCAAAGTAAAGTGACAATCAACTTCTATGTGTTTTGTCCTCTCATGCAATACATGATTTGCTGCAAGTTTGAGTGCTGAATCATTGTCACAAAAGAGTGTAGTCGGTCCTTCAACTCGTGCCCCGAGATCCTGAAGTAAACCCCTTAACCAAACTATTTCACAGACAGTCTTGGCCATGGATCGATACTCGGCTTCAGTTGAAGATAGAGATACGAGACTACTTCTTTGTATTCCATGAAAGTAATGATTCCCCAAATTTGATACAAAATCCGGTAATGGATCTCTTGCTCATAGGACACATGGCATAATCTGCATCACAGTAGGCCGTCATTTACATGTTGCATTTTCGAGAAAGGAGTATCCCTAGGCCTGAACATGTCTTTAAGTATCTCACGATCTTCAAGGCTGCATTCATGTGAGATTGCTTTGGATCGTGCATAAATTGATTAAGAGTTTGCACTGCATAGCAGATGTCTGGCCTAGTCATAGTGAGATATATAAGTTTCCCTACAAGTCTCTGATATCCTGACGAATCTTTTAATAATGGATCATCAGAAGGAGAAGATATGTCAGTATCATAGTCGACAGATGTCAACTTGGCATTTTGCTCAATAGGAATAATGGCTGGTCTACAGCCTGACAATCATGTTTCTGATATGATTTCCATTATGAATTTCCGCTAACTGAGAGAGATTCCTTGATCTGAACGAGCTATCTTTATTCCAAGAAAATATTTAGGTGACCCTAAATCTTTGATATGAAAGGTGGAATGTAGATGTACTTTAAGTTTCTTCACAGCAGAATCATCATTTCCCATGATAAGTATGTCATCAACATAAATCATCAAGTAAATAGATGACATACCTTTTGTCCAAGTGAATAGAGCATAGTCATATTTGGACTGCTTGAATCCAGCGGTCATAAGTGCATTAGTAAACTTGGCGTACCATTGTCGAGAGGCTTGCTTTAGTCCATAAAGAGATTTACGGAGATGACATACTTTAGACTCCCCCTGTCTCCATAATCCTGGTGGAAGATCCATGTAGATTTCTTCATCCAGATCACCATGTAAAAAAGCATTATGCACATCCATTTGATGCAATGGCCAGTCACGAAAAGCGGCATTTGATAAGAAGGATCGAACCGTGACATCTTTTGCAACAGGCAAAAAGGTTTCATGGTAGTCAAAACCTTCTCGCTGTGTGAATCCTTTGGCCACCAATCGCGCCTTATATCTCTCTATAGAACCATTTGCCCTGTACTTGATCTTGAAAACCCACTTACATCCAATGGGTTTGCGATGAGTAGGCATTGGCACGACATCTCAAGTATGATTTTCTGTCAAAGCATGTAACTCAGCCTCCATGGCTTTTTGCCAACGAGGATCATCTTTGGCCTCATTATAGCTAGAAGGTTCTCGTTCTTCAGAAATACGGCTCATGCAACATAGATATTCTGGTGATATCCTATCGAATGAGATATAAGACGAGAGAGGATAACGAGTACCTGATAATCTGGAAGAACCGCATATGTAATCCTTTGTCCAAGCTGGTGGCCGTGCAACTCGACTAGAACGCCGTGTAGGCTCTTTTTGCAATGAGGAAGACTCTTCTATAACAAGGCTTGGTGCTGGAAGTTCTGTGAACTGTGCTGGTTCTTCTATACGAGGTTCTTCAGTGGAATGACTTGTAGATGTCTCAATAGGCAATGTAGGCAATTGACCATTTGGTCCTGGTGGAGAAGTAGCAATGAATGTTCCTCCCGAAAGTAAATCTTCTTCCAACAAGAATCTTGAATTGGCTGCCTTCTCATCTTCAGATAAAGAAACAACAGTTTGGAAGGGAAAATTATTCTCATGGAAAACAACATCTTTGCTCACGAGAAATTCTCCTGTGGATGGTGTGTAAATCCAATATCCCTTTTTTTAAGGTGGAATACCCCATGAATATATATTCACTAGCACGTGGTGTCATCTTATCCTTGTGTCCCACTGTAGTCACAAAACAGAGACACCCAAAAACTCTGAGATGATTCAGATTTGGTTTCCTTCCATACAACACCTCAAATGGTGTCTTCCCTTGTAGAATGCGTGATGGCATGCGATTAATCAAATATGCTGCTGTGATCACACAATCTCCCCAAAAATTCTCGGGAATAGATGCTTGAAACTTAAGAGCGTGTGCTACTTCCAAGAGGTGACGATGTTTCCTCTCAACAACACCATTTTGCTGTGGTGTATAAGTGCAAGAACTCTCATGCAAGATTCCATTAAGTGAAAATAAAGAAGCACATTCACCATTGAAAAACTCTCTTCCATTATCAGTTCTAATGCGACGGATTGTTTTTCCAAACTGATTTTTGGATAAGGAAAAAAATGTTCTTAGATGGGAAATGACTTGATTCTTGGATTGCATGAGAAATATCCATGTTGCACGAGAAAAATCATCAACAATTGTGAGGAAATATCGCAATCCATCACGATGCACGGTATGGTAGGGTCCCCAAACATTAGCACGGATTAATGAAAAAAATGACATTTACTCTAGAACTACTATTTGGGAAAGGAGCACGTGTTTGTTTTGCCAAAGGACGGATAGGACACTGAGGACAAGGAAATTTAGCACTATGTCCCAATCTTTTATGATAAAGAAAATTTTTGTCATTGATAACATGGTTACACAATGATTTATTGAATTCAATAGAGGACAATTTAGAACTGCTGGGAAAATCCATCCAAAAATAGAGTCCTTGATAAGCTTTACCCAAACCCATCAGTTTGCCAGTCGAAATGGCCTGAAAGAAACAATTATCGAGAGTGAACATGACATGGCATGAATTTTCTTTAGAAGCTCGATTAACTGATATGAGGTTGAATTGGAAGTCAGGCACATATAGAACATCTCAAAGTGTAATTAGGGGACTAAGATTCACAGTGCCGGTCATGGCAACTTGTGTGGAATTTCCATTAGGAAGTTGCACTGATATAGGAAAAGATAATATCTTGATTTTGGAAAGGAAGCCCTTATCATAGACAATGTGATCACTAGCACCTAAATCTATAATCCATGCATTCTTTGAAATTGAATTCATCAAGCAATAAGATGTACCTGTGAAACTCCCAACTTTATCAGAGGCATCCAACCTTTTTAAAGCTCCCATAAATTCCTAACACTGCTCATAGATAATCGATCTTTCTGTTGGCTGACCCGACACCTGAAAAATCTGTGAAGATTTCCCTTTTTCTTTTTCTCCAGGTTTCCCATGTAGTTTCCAACAATTGTCAATTGTATGGTGCGGACGTTTACAATAGTCACAATATAATTTACCTCTTCCTTTTTTACCATTGTTTTTTGCAATTGAATGAAGTCTGTTGCCGGGCTAAAAAGCTTGGGCCGAAGTAGGCCCATATGACCCTTCTAATCCAGTGGGCTGAAATTCGCGAGCAGCGTCTGGTCCATAAACATTTGCTCGCAGCCCATTGATTCCACGCAGCCCATCTGCTCCAGCGAAGCTACTCCGTGGGCCGTCTGAGAGGGGCCTCGTCGAAAAAATATGGGAGTCATCCGATTGATCAACAAAATCGAAGCCGTCCATCTCGCTCACCGAAATTAGGGCTAGGGTTTCTCAACCCCACATTCGCCCCCTTTCGTCCTCCATCTCCTGGGTTCCTCGGTGGAGAGTGAAAATGGCCTCTTACGGCCAGAGCCATTGCCTCGCTCCCTTTTCCGTAGATCGCCGTCTTCTATTGGCTCTCCTCCTGGACGGCAAGCTGATAGATCCGGCCAAGGTTTGGCATAGGATCCATGGTCAGGATCTGAGATCTAAACGAAAGGTATGTCTCGTTTAAGATTAGGAGAAACCTAATCGCCTTCTCTCTTTCGCGCATGATCTTGTACTGCTGTAGAATGGGTTCGGGCCAGTTGAATTTTTCTTCGGCCGATTCCATCTCATTCCACAGCGCCGACAATTTTTTATAGACCGTCGCAACACTCATATTGCCCTGTTTCAGATCCGAAATTTTCTATGTAATGGAAAAGATCTTGATTTTATCTAGCTTTCCATACATTTCCTTAATGTTATCCCACATCTCTTTCGTATCTTCTGTCGGGGGAAACCCTACTGCCACTTCGGTTGTGATACAATTCCCGATCCAAGTTCTGACGAGTTGGTTACATTTTTTTCCAAAATCGGGCCATTCGCTCGTCGGTCGGAACCGGAATTGTTCCGTCGAGAAAACCCTTTTTATTCTTTGTTACCAGGGCACGCCAGAGCTCACGCGACCAAGTCACGTAATTGTCTGGACCCGTTAATTGGTGACTGATGAGTTTCCGTTCTGGTCCATCGACATTCGTCGTGTAAAGAGGGTCGCCGGGCTCTGGCCGTCCTCCAGCAGCAAGGATCGGATATGGAAAGAAACCATGTGAAGTCGGGTAGGTATTCACCCCCTACATTCGAAGTATTTGACCCGTTTCCTCGATCCGCATTGAAAAAATTCGGGTAAGGATTCATCCCCCCCGATTCACCTGATCTGCCCGTTTGCTCCGGGCTGAAGGTAGAGCCTACCCCACTATTGGTTGGTGGGCCTCCGTCGGTCCGCACGCTACTTTGGTAGCCCAGCTATAATGTATATGGGTTTGTCCCATGGATCCATGGATACAGCATCCACTGGTAAGGATGGCCCGAGAAGGGCTGACCCAGATTGAACTAAGCCAGAAAAGTCTGCCATTGCACGCGTTGAGGTTGGATCTGGCTTTGACTAAGTTGTTGTTCAGCCATAGTTGTCACAACAGTTGAATCTAGATTGTGGGTAGTCTGTGGCGTCGCATCTCTTGTTGGCTGGTCATCTGATTTGGAGGTGAGGGCTTCTAATTTGTTCATTGTAGCAAAGAAAAAGAATTGAAAGGAGTTGATTCCTTTCGGTAACTGTTTTGCAGGTTATAGTTCCTCAAGGCAATCAAGATGGAAGCGGAAGCTATGCCAGAATCGTCAGAAGCTCTGATACCATGTCAGAAGATCAAAGAAAAGTATGCGAAAGAAGAAATATGAGAAAAGTTGTATTCTCTCTATTGATTATAATCTGTACACAATACATTGTATTTAATTAAAAGAAAGAAATAGTAAAGGAAAATAATTATCGCCTATCTTTCTAGGCCTAAGATAGACAATATTACATATCAATTTACAATTTGATATGATTTGCTAAATCATATCTTCCAACACAATCTCTGAAGCAATGAGAGCACTTCCTCCAGGATTCCGATTCCACGCCACTGACGAGGAGCTTCTGATTCATTACTTGAAGCCAAAGATACTTGGACGACCTGGCAAATGCTACTACGACATGATACCGGAGATCGACATATGCGAATTCGAACCTTGGCAATTGCCCGCCTTGTTCTATCACAGGTTCAACAGTAAGGAGCTCTTTTTCTTTTGTTATGTGAAGCGCAAGTACTCTAACAGCAAGCACTCTGATCGGACAACCGAAACCGGTTACTGGAAAGTGACCGGCAAGGAACGCGCCATCATGAGTGAGGACACCGATGAGTCGATAGGAATCAGGAAGACACTGGTGTTCTACACAGACCGCGTGCCTAAAGGCAAAAGGACCAACTGGGTCTCACATGAATACCAGCTTAATCTTAACTGTCTGGGCCATAACGAAGATGAGGTAAGGTTTTGGTTCTCATTCATTGCACAACAGAACTGGTTATAAGCGACAATCGAGATATGCTTTTTACTTACGGGTTATCTCTCTATAACTAATGTTGTTCATGATATATATATGCGAATCTTTGCCTTACGTGGCATGTCGATCAAGAACAAAAAGGAGAAGAAGCGATGATGGGTCACGCTCCAACAGTCAGCCCCGAAGTTTATTCAAGCGGCCCTCACGCTCCAACAATCAGCCCTGAAGTTTGTTCAAGCAGCCCTCACGCATACGCTAGCAATGTATCGGAGACCCCAGTGAATCAAGAAGGGGACTATTCCAGCTTCGTAACTCCCCAGCGGCACGGTTGCTGATAACCAAGAAGCATCGATGCTCAACAAATGAGGAACTTGTCAATCAATACTTGAAGACACTTGGCAACGAAACAGATTGAAATGGGATAATTCCCGAGGTTGATGTCCATCAATTGCCACCTTGGGATTTACCTGGCAAGATAAATGGTAAGACAAAATCGAGACTATCCCGTTCATCTTTAAAAAATGTGAGAAGTTCATGGTTGGTCCATTCTATGCCTTATGGGATTCTGTGTCTATTGGTTGGCATCGGCGGTTTGAAGATTTTTCTTTGTGGAAATATGCGAACTATCAAGGATAAAGTCGATGGTAATGAATGGTTCTTCTTCACTGTCTGCAAAATAAGTACCCTCAAAGTAAACGGGTGAGAAGGACAAATGACTATGGCTCTTGGAAGTCAAAGCGCAAAACTCACAAAATCAGGACACGAGACAGGAAGAACACATTAGGTCTGAAGAAAATTTTGGTTTTCAAAAATATGGAAGTCCCAAAAATGCTCATACCTGTTGGAGAAATCTTCTTGAAGTGTTTTGAAGTTGACAAATCGTTTCTATCAGGTCTAGTCCGAAGGCTTGCGGACTCGCTGTTTAAAGTCTCGAAGACCTTGGGACAGCCGGACTCAAGACTCAAAGTCTATCTTCATTGACAATCTCTAATCCGTTGAAGAAAGGTTATCCAGAACTGGATGTTTCGTTGAGGATTTAACCTTATCAACTAGAGAAGATCTCATGGCTGGAGAAGACATAAACGGAGTCCTTTGATTGATCGAAGATTGATTCGATAATTGAAGATCCGGTGATTGCCTAAATATTATCGGAAGGTTCTACTTATGGAAACCGAGATCCTGATTGTATGGGCGAACAGGATTGATGGGCTATCAACACGTTCCATTTATAGCTTGGACAATCTTCCTAATTGATTCCGTCCAACGGGTAGATTGGAGGAATTCCTTTGGTAAGTGCCAACGGGTATGATGGCATAAAGGAGTATATAAGGAAGACCTGTCTTAGTTGTTCAAGGTGTGCGCGATAGAAGAATTCCAAAGTCTGAAGCTCCTTTTTGTTTAGACAAATCATTTGAGCGAATACTTGTATACGAAAGAGAGAGTCTATATTTGTGAGAAATCTTGAGGTGTAGTAGAACATCTACACCGTGGAATCAAGGCAAAGCTGTGCTGTAACCTCTCTTGTTCATAGTGGAATCCAGCCAATAGGCTGTCGGTGAAGAAGAGTGGATGTAGGCTTGATATGCCGAACCACTATAAACCGCGTGTTTAATTTTCTCTTCTCTCGCCTTACTTTGATTATCATTTCATCCAACTTGTCTAGTATTGTGCAATTGCTTGAGAAAAATTTTATATACCTATTCACCCCCTCTGGTACTCATACTAGCAATATCAATTGGTATCGAGCCCGTGTGCTTACTTTATTTGAAGTGTTTTACTTCATAGTAAAGATCCATGGCTAGTATGCTAGCACCGGGGCGATGGAAGGGCAAAGCAATACCGAACCACCCTACTTTGATGGAAAAGATTACAACATCCGGAAGAACAAGATGAAAGCTTTCCTTCGATCAAAGGATCCTCTGGAATGGGACGTTGTAGAAAAAGGAATTACTCCTACCACCGCATCGCCTCTCGAAAGAGGAAAAGAAACTGAAGAAACCAGCGGAATGTCTCGGGAAGAAATAATCAAGAGACAAACACTCGATGCAAAAGCAATTTACTCCTTATATTGTGCTTTATCACCAACTGAATATAATAGAATATCTTCTTGTGGTACAGCAAAAGAAGTTTGGGACAGTTGCATATCACCTATGAAGGAACAGTCAGTGAAGGAAACTAGAATCAACATTCTTCTCGGTCAATCTGAAGCCTTCGAGAATGAAACCAGGAGAATCTATATCGACATGTTTAGTCGTTTTACGAGATATTGTGAATGGTCTTGAAAATCAAGGTCAACCAACTTCGATCCCATGAAGGTAAAGAAGCTACTGCGTGGACTCTCCGAGGATTGGAATCACATAAAGACTTCGATAAGAGAGACGTAAAGGATTATGCCACTATCTGTCGACGAGCTAATTGGAACTCTTCAGTCTTATGAAGTGGAACGGAGCAATGAAGATGAAGATCCAAAAGGTAAGAAATCCATTGCATTAAAATCAAATGATGATTCGATGATACAGATTCAAGAAGATATGGACGATGAGGAGCTTGCTCTCATGATAAGAAGATTCCAGAAAACTGAATAGAAAAGGAAGAAGGTTCAACTCAAAGAAACAAAGCTTTCAAAGACAGAGACCAAGTCTCGTTGATGATGAGGAACCAAACAAAGACATAGTCTTTGAATGTAAGAAAAGGGACACATCGTACCCGTCCTCTTCGAAGAAGAAGAAAGGAAAAACTGAAAGATTTCGAAAAGCTCTCGGAGCCGAAACATGGAGTGACACGAGTGTGAAGAAAGTGATAATGAATATGCCAATCTATGTCTGATGGCACAATCAGACTCAGACTCTAGATCAGACTCAGACAGTGAATTTGAGGCAAGTGATATTAAAATTCTTGTCGAAGTTTCTAAATATATTGATGAATTATGTTTTAGTCTTAAGACTTCTCTCAAAAGAATTTCCGAACTGAAAAAGGAAAACTCAGCTCTAAAACAAAAGGAAAATGTTTTAGTAGAGAGAGTTAAAAGTCTAGACTTGACTATTTCCAATCTTAAAGAAAATGGAGATAATCTTTCAAAAGAAAATGTCTTTTTAAAAACAGACTTATCAAATATATCAAAGAAATTTTCAATAGGTCTGAAAACTTGAGAAAATTCTTTCGGACAAAGACCTTACTTCAATAAGTCCGGTCTAGGAATGTCAAGAAACAATTCCCTAATTGATTTTCCTAAAGTAAAAGAAAGAATTAAGGAAAGACTCTCGAGAAAGGTTTACAAAAATCACTTCAAGAAAGTTTTTGTAAAATCTGTAGGAAGAAATGCTCTAAAATGTTCAAAATGCAACAGTCCGGATCACTTTGAAAAAGAGTGTCCTATGGTTTGAAAACTCGTTAAGAGAATATGGGCTAATACATCGTTTATGTTACTAACACAAAAGGACCCAAGAAAGTTTGGGTACCAAAGAAAGCTTGAGACTCTTTTTTAAATGCAAGTCACCGTCAAGAAAAAGGTAAAGTGATATCTTGACAAAGTGGATGCTCAAGACACATGACAGGAGACTCAAATTGTTTTATAAAGATTGCTCAAGTAAATGGTGGAAAAGTTTCATTTGGAGGAAACAAGAAAGGGAGTATTGTGGGATTTGGAACTGTGAAAATTGGAAATCTCACAATAAGTAATGTTTCCTTAGTGGAAGGACTCAATTACAATCTTCTCAGCATTAGTCAATTGTGTGATACTGGTTTCAAGATCTTTTTCAAGAAGGAATATGTTCGGAATCGGTAAAGACTCTACTCGCCTTTCATGGGTCGAGACATGGAAACATTTATCTTACGGATGTGAAACCAAATGAATCGCAATGTTTTATCTCAATTCAAGACGAAGCAAGCTTATGGCACAGAAAGCTTGGTCATGTCAACATGAAGCAATTAGCCAAAATCTCATCAAAGCAGCTTGTTCGAGGACTACCCAAATTACCTTATCAAAAGACTGATCCATGCACTCCATGTATTCAGGAAAGCGGGTAAGAAATTCATTCAAGCCAATAAATCATGTCTCTACTAATCATGTACTACGGTTCTGCATATGGATCTCTTCGGACCAACCGAACACAGTAGTATGGAGGTAAGAAATATTGCCTAGTAATTGTGGACGATTACTCCCGTTTACTTAGGTATATTTCCTTGCAAGTAAGTCTGAAACCTTCTCGTATTTTGAAAAGTTTGCTAAAAAGGTTCAAAATGAAAAAGGATGTGTTATCTCAAGTATTAGAACGGATCATGGAGGTGAATTTGAAAATCAAGATTTTACAAAATTTTGTGATGAATCGCTTTAATCATGTGTTCTCCTCTCCATATACTCCTTAGCAAAATGGAGTTGTGGAAAGAAAGAAAGATCTCTTCAGAAATGGCTAGAACTCTTTTAATTGAAAGCAAGATTTCTTCACGATTTTGAAATGAAGCTGTTTCAACAAAGATGTTATATCATCAATAGAGTCTTCTTAAGACCTATTCTAGAGAAAACCCCTTACGAATTGTTCAAAGATAAGAAGCCTATTGTTTCATACTTTCATGTATTCGGTTGCAAATGTTTTATATTGAAAAATGCAAAAAATCGAGTTGGTAAGTTTGAAGAAAGATCGAGATGAAGGTATCTTCCTTGGATATTCTACATCAAGCAAAGCCTTGAGTCTATAACAAGAAGAGCCAGTCTATGGAGGAGTCAATGAATGTCAAATTCCAAGACTCAACACAAGATGAATCAAGTCGAGACTCATCAAGAAGAGTCTCGAACTCGGCCCAGATCTTCCAAAGCTTACATCTCAAGAAGCATCTCAGACTCTGGAAAACCAGCTTCAAGATGTTCGTGAAGATCCAAACAAAGAAAGAGATCATCAACCAGACAAATCAACGAGTAACTGGAAGCATAAGTCCAGTCATCCCAAAGATCTTATAATCGGCGAAATGAATGAAGGGAATTCGCACCGGATCCAAAAGCCGAGAAGAGTCTAGTCTTTGTGGCTCTCGTTTCTGAAATTGAACCAAAAAGCATAGAAGAAGCTTTATCGATGAAAAGCTGGATTGAAGCTATGCAAGAAGAGCTCGAACGTTTAGCATTAATGATGTCGGGAATTGACATCCAAACCAAAAAGGTAAACTGTTATTGGAGCTAAATGGGTGTTTAGAAACAAGATGAATGAGAGAAAGGAAAAGTCGTACGAAACAAAGCAAGACTCGTGGCCAAGGGATATACGCAAGAAGAAGGAATAGACTATGATGAGACTTACGCTCCAAGTAGCAAGGTTAGAAGCTATTCGATTATTACTTGCGTTTGCTTGTTATAAGAATTTCAGGTTATTCCAAATGGACGTCAAAAGCGCCTTCCTAAATGGAGTCATCCAAGAGGAAGTTTATGTGGAACAACCACCGTGGTTTGAAGACCCAAAGAAGCTGACTCGATCTTGGGGACCGAAGAAGGCTCAGTATGGTTTAAAGCAAGCACCTCGAGCTTGGTACGACAGATTAAGTAAGTTTTTAATACAAAATGGTTTTGTCAAAGGTAAAGTGGATACTACTTTATTTATCAAAAAGAGAACAAAGTTTCTTACTTGTTCAAATATATGTGGACGACATTATATTCGGATCTTCTAATGAAAATATGTGCAAGAAATTTTCTAAGTCTATGCGGATGAATTTGAAATGAGTATGATGGGAGAGTTAACATTCTTTCTTGGTCTTCAAGTAAAACAATTGAAGGAATGAACCTTTATTTATCAAGAAAAATATGTTAATGATCTTGTCAAAAGATTTGGACTGGAAAAGTGCAAAAAGACCGACATACCGATGTCAAGTTCTTTGAAGATAGACAAAGATGAAGAAGGAAGAAAGTTGATCAAAAGCCGAAGCATCATTGGTTCACTCCTTTATCTTACGCTTCTAGACCCGACATCTTGTTGAGTGTTTGCATCTGTGCTAGGTTTCAATCGGATCCTAGAGAATCCCATCTCGGTGCTGCGAAACGCATCATCAAATACGTTGCTTCATCATCAAGCATCGGGCTTTGGTATCCTAAGAAGGAGACTTTAATCTTCTGGATATTCGAGCGCAGATCTGGCCGGTTGCGAGTTGATAGAAAGAGCACTTCGGGAACTTGCCGGTTGCTTGGAAGAAGGATAGTGTCTTGGTTTTCAAGGAAACAAAGCACCGTGTCTCTTTCAACAACGAAGCGTAGTATGTAGCCACAGGAAGCTGCTGTTCGCAAATTCTATGGATAAAACAACAGCTAAGAGACTTTGAAATTGAAGACTCATGCACGGAGATTAATTGCGACAACACCAACGCTATCAACCTCACCAAAAATCCAATTCTCCACTCAAGAGCAAAGCCTATAGAGATTCGACATCATTTTATAAGAGACCATGTTCAAAATGGAGATGTTTCAATTCAATTTGTTGACTCAAAGAATCAACGGCGGATATATTCACAAAGCCTTTGGAGAAAAAATCAATTTGAGTCTATACGCTCGAGACTCAACATTTTGAGGTATGAGGATATCAAAGTCTAAAGACTTTCGGACTCGGACTTACAAGACTTTATCCGAAAGACAGTCTTGGTACGTCCGTCGATCTGTAAGTCTTTCTCTCTTGAATCTCAACTTGAAA